>NC_059224.1:5050434-5345434 GCF_020615455.1 Coregonus clupeaformis | reverse complement strand
GATGTACACAGTTGAGCTGGGCCTACCTGTTGCCTGATTTACAGATCGTCACGCTCTGAGATGACCTCGATTCATCTTCCGTTTTAAACGGTGTAACGCCAGGGGCACCAGACGTCCTAGCCTCGTATTCATCCCCTGAGCCCTGAGCCCAGTCCCTGTACACCCGCTCTACTCTGCCCTGCTCTCGCTCACTCACACACACACACACACACACACACACATATTCATGCATGTATGCAGGCTCACATGAACATACACACACTCGCTCGCGCACGTATGCATTCACATACACACACACAACTATGCATATGCTCACTCCCACTAAGAGGATAGCCATCTATGGCCTGGTGAAAAGGAGTTTATATTCATCACTTTAATGGATTGTAAAAGAAACAAGCTCTCTGGGATTACATGCTATATTAATGTTTATGGCCACTTGCACTACAGCCACCATTGCCTCTGACTCACTGTCCCTGCACCGTCCCCAGGCCAGTCCAAAGCAGCTTTCCACAATGCCTCTGTCCTCCTTCCCCTGTCCTCCCTTCCTCTGACCTCCTTCCTCTGACCTCCCTTCCTCTGACCTCCTTCCTCTGACCTCCCTTCCTCTGTCCTCCCTTCCTCTGTCCTCCCTTCCTCTGTCCTCCCGTCCTCTATATTCCTTCCTCTGTCCTCCCTTCCTCTATATTCCTTCCTCTATATTCCTTCCTCTATATTCCTTCCTCTATATTCCCTCCTCTATATTCCTTCCTCTATATTCCCTCCTCTATATTCCCTCCTCTATATTCCCTCCTCTATATTCCTTCCTCTATATTCCCTCCTCTATATTCCTTCCTCTATATTCCCTCCTCTACTTTCCCTCCTCTATATTCCTTCCTCTATATTTCCTCCTCTATATTCCCTCCTCTATATTCCCTCCTCTATATTCCTTCCTCTATATTCCTTCCTCTATATTCCCTCCTCTATATTCCCTGCTCTATATTCCCTCCTCTATATTCCCTCCTCTATATTCCCTCCTCTATATTCCCTCCTCTATATTCCCTCCTCTATATTCCCTCCTCTATATTCCCTCCTCTATATTCCCTCCTCTATATTCCCTCCTCTATATTCCCTCCTCTATATTCCTTCCTCTATATTCCCTCCTCTATATTCCCTCCTCTATATTCCCTCCTCTATATTCCCTCCTCTATATTCCTTCCTCTATATTCCCTCCTCTATATTCCCTGCTCTATATTCCCTCCTCTATATTCCTTCCTCTATATTCCCTCCTCTATATTCCCTCCTCTATATTCCCTCCTCTATATTCCCTCCTCTATATTCCCTCCTCTATATTCCCTCCTCTATATTCCCTCCTCTATATTCCCTCCTCTATATTCCCTCCTCTATATTCCCTCCTCTATATTCCTTCCTCTATATTCCTTCCTCTGCTTCCCATCCTTTGATCAATAGCCTGCACTATAAGTCATCCCTTTTCCACCAAATACTTTCTGAGCAGGTACTGCCCTGCATAGACATGCATAGAGCAACATAGCACATGCATAGACTGGTCACATATTTACACTGACACTCCAACACACACACACACACACACACACTCACACACACACACACACACACACACACACACACACACACACACACACACACACACACACACACACACACACACACACACACACACACACACACACACACACACACACACACTAACACACTAACACATACACAAACAGACACTCACACATGACACATGCACAGAGGCACACATTCACCACACACCCTTCCACACTCCACACATATGCTGCTGCTACTGTCTATTATCTATCCTGTTGCCTAGTCACTTTACCCTACCTACAGTATACTGCTGCTACTGTCTATTATCTATCCTGTTGCCTAGTCACTTTACCCCTACCTACAGTATACTGCTGCTACTGTCTATTATCTATCCTGTTGCCTAGTTACTTTACCCCTACCTACAGTATACTGCTGCTACTGTCTATTATCTATCCTGTTGCCTAGTCACTTTACCCTTACCTACAGTATACTGCTGCTACTGTCTATTATCTATCCTGTTGCCTAGTCACTTTACCCCGTACCTACAGTATACTGCTGCTACTGTCTATTATCTATCCTGTTGCCTAGTTACTTTACCCCTACCTACAGTATACTGCTGCTACTGTCTATTATCTATCCTGTTGCCTAGTCACTTTACCCCCTACCTACAGTATACTGCTGCTACTGTCTATTATCTATCCTGTTGCCTAGTCACTTTACCCCTACCTACAGTATACTGCTGCTACTGTCTATTATCTATCCTGTTGCCTAGTCACTTTACCCCTACCTACAGTATACTGCTGCTACTGTCTATTATCTATCCTGTTGCCTAGTTACTTTACCCCTACCTACAGTATACTGCTGCTACTGTCTATTATCTATCCTGTTGCCTAGTCACTTTACCCTACCTACAGTATATTGCTGCTACTGTCTATTATCTATCCTGTTGCCTAGTCACTTTACCCTACCTACAGTATACTGCTGCTACTGTCTATTACAGTTTTTTACAATCACTTTGGCACTAATTTCAGAACCTTGACGTAATTTTTCAAAACTCTAGACACAAAACTCACAACCAATTATCAAAATGCACATTTTTCAAAACTAACGCTTTTTTTCAATTGCTTGGATACAATACACATAAAACTAAGATCATTTGTTCATTTAACAAAAATCACCTGTTCAATATGACACAACTTAACATCAAAGTACTACTATTTCAAAAGGCAATTCACACATTACATTTCAGATGAGTGTCTATTCATTTCATTACAATTATCCAACTATCAATTGATACAACTGCTCAAAATGATAAGTAACTGTTGCATTACTCTTAATGCATAGTTGTATGGAAACAGACAAACAATATTCCATGTTTAGGTCATGAAAGTTTCAAGATAACGAGATTCATTGTCACCAATTAGCGTGGAGCATGAACCAATTAGACTACATTATCTAAGGATGTAATATTTCATCATCATTCTTTATCAGACACCGTTTCTATGGTCCCATGTACCACCTTTTCAGACTATTTATAGTATTGACAGTACTGCACTGTATGGATGAAGGCCCTTGTAATTGCTTGTCCAATTCTGCCAACTTGTTACTGATGATTGAGTTCACATTATGGAACGAGTATATAAAGAATTGATTGGGATCCACTTGCAACAATATAGCGATACGTACTGTAACATGGAGCCGGCAGGTGATCCAGGTCACAATAGAGGTCAAGCAGTGGTGGGAGGAAGACGAGGAAGACGTGTTGGTCAAAGGAATGGCAGGGGACAAGCACCCCTTCTGAGAGGTGGTCGTGGGCCTCGTTTGAGAGGTGTGGGGGAACGTGGTAGAGGACAAGGCCACGGACCAAGACAGCGGCAGCAACAGCAAAGAGTGTCCAATGAAATCCGAGCAAGCATGGTTTTAGGCCCATGCACAATTTACCACCCTGTATTTACCTCCATACTCTCCTTTCCTTAACCCGATTGAGGAATTTTTCTCCACATGGAGATGGAAGGTTTATGATAGGCGCCCTCATGAACAAGTCACTTTTCTCCAGGCCATGGATGACACATGCAATGACATCACGGCAGACCAGTGTCAGGCCTGGATTCGCCATGCCCGAATGTTTTTCCCAAGATGTTTGGCTAATGAAAACATCCATTGTGATGTAGATGAAAACCTGTGGCCAACTCCACAAGACAGAGTTGATGAAAATGTCGAAGTACAGTAATCACTCCTATGTTTTGCTCTTTTTACAGTACAAGCAAGCAAGTTGAGGAACACTGCATTTGATGTTTTACAGTACTGTATCGTTTTTCATCAACATATTTCAGATTTTGTTCAATGATTCCACTGTGTCTGTAGTATTCTCTCTACTACAGCAGTACTTTTACAGGGATGTATTTACATGTAGTACCATAATGAAACATGTATCACCTATTTTGTACTACAATATTTAATGATTGTACGAACAATGACACAGTGAAACTATTAGTTGCTTGTGTGTGGGTGATCTAAATTAACGTTTCATTAGTATTTCACAATAAATTTGTTTTTTGAACCAATGATTGTGCAAGTGCAAGATTTCTTTAAAGATATGAATGCACAATGCAATGTTTTGAACATTGGTCAGCCTGTGTTACAAGTGATGACCGTTTTGAGTTTTGTGTCTAGAGTTTTGAAAAATCACGTCAAGGTTCTGAAGTTAGTGCCAAAGTGATTGTAAAAAACTGTATCTATCCTGTTGCCTAGTCACTTTACCCTACCTACAGTATATTGCTGCTACTGTCTATTATCTATCCTGTTGCCTAGTCACTTTACCCTACCTACAGTATACTGCTGCTACTGTCTATTATCTATCCTGTTGCCTAGTCACTTTACCCTACCTACAGTATATTGCTGCTACTGTCTATTATCTATCCTGTTGCCTAGTCACTTTACCCTACCTACAGTGTACTGCTGCTACTGTCTATTATCTATCATGTTGCCTAGTCACTTTACCCTACCTACAGTGCATTCGGAAAGTATTCATTTTACATTTTACATATTCGTCATTTAGCAGATGCTCTTATCCAGAGCGACATACAAATTGGTGCATTCACCTTATGATAGCCAGTGGGACAACCACTTTACAATAGTTTTTTTTAGTTTTTGTGGTGGGGTAAGGGGGGGTAGAAGGATTACTTTATCCTATCCCAGGTATTCCTTAAAGAGGTGGGGTTTCAAGTGTCTCCGGAAGGTGGTGAGTGACTCCGCTGTCCTGGCGTCGTGAGGGAGCTTGTTCCACCATTGGGGTGCCAGAGCAGCGAACAGTTTTGACTGGGCTGAGCGGGAACTGTGCTTCCGCAGAGGTAGGGGAGCCAGCAGGCCCTTGACTTTTTCCACAAAAATGGATTACAAAAAAAATCATCAATCTACACACAATAACCCATAATAACAAAGCAAAAACTGTTTTTTATAATATTTTGCAAATGTATTAAAAAACAGAAGTACACATAAGTATTCAGATCCTTTGCTATGAGACTTGAAATTGAGCTCAGGTGCATCCTGTTTCCATTGATCATCCTTGAGATGTTTCTACAACTTGATTGGAGTCAACCTGGGGTCAATTCAAAAGATTGGAAAGGCACACAACTGTCTATATAAGGTCCCACAGTTGACAGTGTATTTCAGAGCAAAAACCAAGCCAAGAGGTCAAAGGAATTGTCCATAGAGCTCCAAGACAGGATTGTGTCGAGGCACAGATCTGGGGAAGGGTACCAAAAACATTATGCAGCATCGAAAGTCCCCAAGAACACAGTGGCCTCCATCATTCTTAAATGGAAGAAGTTTGGAACCACCTAGACTCTTCCTAGAGCTGGCCGCCCGGCCAAACTGAACAATCAGGGGAGAATGAACTTTATCAGGGAGGTGACCAAGAACCCGATGATCACTCGGACAGCGCTCCAGAGTTCCTCTGTGAAGATGGGAGAACCTTCCAGAAGGACAACCATCTTTGCAGCACTCCAACAATCAGGTCTTTATGGTAGAGTGGCCAGACAGAAGCCACTCCTCATTAAAAGGCACATGAAAGCCCGCTTGGAGTTTGCTATAAGGCACCTAAAGGACTCTCAGACCATGAGAAACAAGATACTCTGGTCTGATGAAACCAAGATTGAACTCTTTGGCCTGAATGCCAAGCGTCACGTCTGGAGGAAATCTAGCAACATCCCTAAGGTGAAACATGGTGGTGGCAGCATCATGTTGTGGGGATGTTTTTCAGCGGCAGGGACTGGGAGACTAGTCAGGATTGGGGGAAAGATAAACGGGGCAAAGTACAGAGAGATCCTTGATGAAAACCAGCTCCAGAGCGCTCAGGACCTCAGACTGGGGCGAAGGTTCATCTTCCAACAGGACAATGACCCTAAGCACACAGCCAAGACAATGCAGGAGTGGCTTCGGGACAAGTCTCTGAATGTCCTTGAGTGGCCCAGCCAAAGCCCGGACTTGAACCCTATCGAAATAGCTGTGCAGCGACCCTACCCATCCAACCTGACAGAGCTTGAGAGGATCTGCAGAGAAGAACGAGAGAAATTCCCCAAATACAGGTGTGCCAAGCTTGTAGCGTCATACCCAAGAAGACTTGAGGCTGTAATTGCTGCCAAAGGCGCTTCAACAAAGTACTGAGTAAAGGGTCTGAACACTTATGTAAATGTGATATTTCAGTTTTTTTTATTTATTTTAATAAAAATAGGGGGAAAAGCCTGTTTTTGCTTTGTTATTATTGTGAGAGGTGATTTGAAGGAGTCAGGTGCAGGAGGGTAAATCACAGAATACAGAGTTTATTGTGTAGTACCGAGTTATGCAGGATAGCATCAAACAGCCCAGTGCACAAAACAGGCGCACTGGAACCAAACAGGCACACAGGGAAATATACACCCGGCAATACAAAATACACATAGCAACACCGAGCTACTCTCTCCTCACATTAAACAATCACCCACAAGGACAAGGGGGGCTGAGGGAACATTTATACATGTACTAATGAGGGGATATGAACCAGGTGTGTGTAATAAACGAGACAAAACAAATGGAATTATGAGATATGGAGCGGCAGTGGCTAGAAGGCCGGTGACGACGAACGCCGAAGCCTGCCCGAACAAGGAGAGGAGGCAGCTTCGGAGGAAGTCGTGACAATTATGGGGTATTGTGTGTAGATTGATGAGGGAAGCATTTCACTGTTAGTCTACACCTGTTGTTAACGAAGCATGTGACAACAACATTATTTATCCATTTTTTATTTGATCATATAGCAGTCCTAAATGAATCCTGGAGTGATGACAGAGGAGGCCACGTCTATCCCCCCTCCCCCACCTCGCGTGCATAACATTGTAGGTCCCCATTTCCAAATTTCATTGTGTGTATTCTACTTTTATAACTATTAACAGTAAATTGAGACCCCAACGAGGTCCCCAAAGAAACACATAGATATAGTATTAGTTTTTTGTAAGGGGCCCCTAGCAGCAGGGTATAGTACCGGGTGGTAGCCGGCTAGAACAATGACAGGATCAGGGAAGGGTATTGGTACTGGGTGGAGGCCGGCTAGTGGTGACTGTTTAACAGTCTGATGGCCTGGAGATAGATGGTGCGCGTAGTCTGTGTATAGGCAGAGGTGGCACTGCATACAGTGGGGAAAAATAGTATTTAGTCAGCCACCAATTGTGCAAGTTCTCCCACTTAAAAAGATGAGAGAGGCCTGTAATTTTCATCATAGGTACACGTCAACTATGACAGACAAAATGAGAAAAAGAAATCCAGAAAATCACATTGTAGGATTTTTAATGAATTTATTTGCAAATTATGGTGGAAAATAAGTATTTGGTCAATAACAAAAGTTTCTCAATACTTTGTTATATACCCTTTGTTGGCAATGACACAGGTCAAACGTTTTCTGTAAGTCTTCACAAGGTTTTCACACACTGTTGCTGGTATTTTGGCCCATTCCTCCATGCAGATCTCCTCTAGAGCAGTGATGTTTTGGGGCTGTCGCTAGGGCAACACGGACTTTCAACTCCCTCCAAAGATTTTCTATGGGGTTGAGATCTGGAGACTGGCTAGGCCACTCCAGGACCTTGAAATGCTTCTTACGAAGCCACTCCTTCGTTGCCCGGGCGTTGTGTTTGGGATCATTGTCATGCTGAAAGACCCAGCCACATTTCATCTTCAATGCCCTTGCTGATGGAAGGAGGTTTTCACTCAAAATCTCACGATACAAGGCCCCATTCATTCTTTCCTTTACACGGATCAGTCGTTCCTGGTCCCTTTGCAGAAAAAACAGCCCCAAAGCATGATGTTTCCACCCCCATGCTTCACAGTAGGTATGGTGTTCTTTGGATGCAACTTAGCATTCTTTGTCCTCCAAACACGACGAGTTGAGTTTTTACCAAAAGGTTATATTTTGGTTTCATCTGACCATATGACATTCTCCCAATCCTCTTCTGGATCATCCAAATGCACTCTAGCAAACTTTAGACGGGCCTGGACATGTACTGGCTTAAGCAGGGGGGACACGTCTGGCACTGCAGGATTTGAGTCCCTGGCGGCGTAGTGTGTTACTGATGGTAGGCTTTGTTACTTTGGTCCCAGCTCTCTGCAGGTCATTCACTAGGTCCCCCCGTGTGGTTCTGGGATTTTTGCTCACCGTTCTTGTGATCATTTTGACCCCACGGGGTGAGATCTTGCGTGGAGCCCCAGATCGAGGGAGATTATCAGTGGTCTTGTATGTCTTCCATTTCCTAATAATTGCTCCCACAGTTGATTTCTTCAAACCAAGCTGCTTACCTATTGCAGATCCAGTCTTCCCAGCCTGGTGCAGGTCTACCATTTTGATTCTGGTGTCCTTTGACAGCTCTTTGGTCTTGGCCATAGTGGAGTTTGGAGTGTGACTGTTTGAGGTTGTGGACAGGTGTCTTTTATACTGATAACAAGTTCAAACAGGTGCCATTAATACAGGTAACGAGTGGAGGACAGAGGAGCCTCTTAAAGAAGAAGTTGCAGGTCTGTGAGAGCCAGAAATCTTGCTTGTTTGTAGGTGACCAAATACTTATTTTCCACCATAATTTGCAAATAAATTCATAAAAAATCCTACAATGTGATTTTCTGGAGAAAAAAATTCTCAATTTGTCTGTCATAGTTGACGTGTACCTATGATGAAAATTACAGGCCTCTCTCATCTTTTTAAGTGGGAGAACTTGCACAATTGGTGGCTGACTAAACACTTTTTTTCCCCACTGTAGATTAGTCATCTAATGTAGCAGACATAAAACAGTCATGCAGTTGTCATTGATCAGGCACAAAGCAATGGTTGGTTGAGTGGCCTCTCCTCTCCTCTCCTCTCCACCAGGACAGGGTAGGACACACCACTTGAACTGATTGATTTACCATCAGCCCTGTATCTCTGACAACTGCATACCTGGAGGGCTGCAAGGTCTCTACTCTTTCTCTCTGCCCCGCCTCCACTCCCCTGCCCGCACAGCAGCCAACCTGTTTCTAGTGTGTGTGTGCATGTGCATGGTGTTTGTTTCTGTGTGTGCACGGAAACGTGTGTTTGTGCATGTGTGTGTGGTGTGTGTGTGTGTATGTACTGTATTTTATTTCACCTTTATTTAACCAGGTAAGCCAGTTGAGAACAAGTTCTCATTTACAACTGCGACCTGGCTAAGATAAAGCAAAGCAGTGCGATAAAAACAACAACACAGAGTTACATATGGGGTAAACAAAACATAAAGTCAAAAATACAACAGAAAATATATATACAGTGTGTGCAAATGTAGCAAGTAATGGAGGTAAGGCAATAAATAGGCCATAGTGCGAAATAATTACAATTTAGTATTAACACTGGAATGATAGATGTGCAAGAGTTGGTGTGCAAATAGAGATACTAGGGTGAACATGAGGTAAATAAATAACAATATGGGGATGAGGTAGTTGGGTGGGCTAATTTCAGATGGGCTGTGTACAGGTGCAGTGATCGGTAAGGTGCTCTGACAACTGATGCTTAAAGTTAGTGAGGGAGATAAGAGTCTCCAGCTTCAGAGATTTTTGCAATTTGTTCCAGTCATTGGCAGCAGAGAACTGGAAGGAATGACGGCCAAAGGAGGTGTTGGCTTTGGGGATGACCAGTGAGATATACCTGCTGGAGCGCAGACTACGGGTGGGTGCTGCTATGGTGACCAATGAGCTAAGATAAGGCAGGGATTTGCCTAGCAGTGATTTATAGATGACCTGGAGCCAGTGGGTTTGGCAACGAATATAAAGAGAGGACCAGCCAACAAGAGCGTACAGGTCACAGTGGTGGGTAGTATATGGGGCTTTGATGACAAAACGGATGGCACTGTGATAGACTACATCCAATTTGCTGAGTAGAGTATTGGAGGCTATTTTGTAAATGACTTCGCCGAAGTCAAGGATCGGTAGGATAGTCAGTTTAACGAGGGCATGTTTGGCAGCATGAGTGAAGAAGGCTTTATTGCGAAATAGGAAGCCGATTCTAGATTTAACTTTGGATTGGAGATGCTTAATGTGAGTCTGGGAGGATAGTTTACAGTCTCCCCAGACACCTAGGTATTTGTAGTTGTCCACATACTCTAGGTCAGACCTGCCGAGAGTAGTGATTCTAGTCGGGTGGGCGGGTGCCAGCAGCGTTCGATTGAAGAGCATGCATTTAGTTTTACTAGTGTTTAAGAGCAGTTGGAGGCTACGGAAGGAGTGTTGTATGGCATTGAAGCTCGTTTGGAGGTTTGTTAACACAGTGTCCAATGAAGGGCCAGATTTATACAAAATGGTGTCGTCTGCGTAGAGGTGGATCTGAGAGTCACCAGCAGCAAGAGCGACATCATTGATATACACAGAGAAAAGAGTCGGCCCGAGAATTGAACCCTGTGGCACCCCCATAGAGACTGCCATAGGTCCAGACAACAGGCCCTCTGATTTGACACATTGAACTCTATCTGAGAAGTAGTTGGTGAACCAGGCGTGGCAGTCATTTGAGAAACCAAGGCTATTTAGTCTGCCAATAAGAATGCGGTGGTTGACAGAGTTGAAAGCCTTGGCCAGGTCGATGAAGACGGCTGCACAGTACTGTCTATTATCGATCGCGGTTATAATATCGTTTAGGACCTTGAGCGTGGCTGAGGTGCACCCATGACCAGCTCGGAAACCGGATTGCATAGCAGAGAAGGTACGGTGGGATTCGAAATGGTCGGTGATCTGTTTGTTAACTTGGCTTTCAAAAACTTTTGAAAGGCAGGGCAGGATGGATATAGGTCTGTAACAGTTTGGATCTAGAGTGTCACCCCCTTTGAAGAGGGGGATGACCGCGGCAGCTTTCCAATCTCTGGGGATCTCAGACGTTCCGAAAGAGAGGTTGAACAGGCTAGTAATAGGGGTTGCGACAATTCCGGCTGCTAATTTAAGAAAGAAAGGGTCCAGATTGTCTAGCACAGATGATTTGTAGGGGTCCAGATTTTGCAGCTCTTTCAGAACATCAGCTGTCTGAATTTGTGTGAAGGAGAAACGGGAGGGGGGCATGGGCAAGTTGCAGCGGAGGGTGCAGAGCTGGTGGCCGGGGTAGTGGTAGCCAGGTGGAAAGCATGGCCAGCCGTAGCAAAATGCTTGTTGAAATTCTCGATTATTGTAGATTTATCGGTGGTGATAGTGTTTCCTAGCCTCAGTGCAATGGGCAACTGGTAGGAGGTGCTCTTATTCTCCATGGACTTTACAGTGTCCCAAAACATTTTGGAGTTAGTGCTACAGGATGCAGATTTCTGTTTGAAAAAGCTAGCCTTTGCTTTCCTAACTGCTTGTGTACATTGGTTCCTAACTTCCCTGAAAAGTTTCATATCGCGGGGGCTATTCGATGCTAATGCAGTACGACACAGGATAGTTTTGTGCTGGTCAAGGGCAGTCAAGTCTGAGGAGAACCAGGGGCTATATCTGTTCTTAGTTCTGAATTTTTTGAATGGGGCATGCTTATTTAAGATTGAGAGGACAGCACTTTCAAAGAACAACCAGGCATCCTCTACTGACGGAATGAGATCGATATCCATCCAGGATACCTGGGCCAGGTCAATTAGGAAGGCCTGCTTGCTAAAGTGTTTTAGGGAGCGTTTGACAGTGATGAGGGGTGGTCGTTTGACCGCGGACCCATTACGGACACAGGCAATAAGGCAGTCATCACTGAGATCCTGGTTGAAGACAGCGGAGGTGTATTTAGAGGGTAAGTTAGTCAAGATGATATCTATGAGGGTGACCATGTTTACGGATTTAGGGTTGTACCTGGTAGGTTCCTTGATAAATAATAATAATAAAATAATTGGTCATTTAGCAGACGCTCTTATCCAGAGCGACTTACAGGAGCAATTAGGGTTAAGTGCCTTGCTCAAGGGCACATCGACAGATTTTTCACCTAGTCGGCTCGGGGATTAGAACCAGCGACCTTTCGGTTACTGGCACAACACTCTTAACCACTAAGCTACCTGCCGCCCCAGATAATTTGTGTGAGATTGAGGGCATCTAGTTTGGATTGTATGATGGCCGGGGTGTTAAGCATATCCCAGTTTAGGTCACCAAGCAGTACGAACTCTGAGGATAGATGGGGGGCAATCAATTCACATATGGTGACCAGGGCACAGCTGGGGGCTGAGGGGGGTCTGTAGCAAGCGGCAACAGTGAGAGACTTATTTCTGGAAAGGTGGATTTTTAGAAGTAGGAGCTCAAACTGTTTGAGCACAGACCTGGATAGTATGATAGAGCTCTGCAGGCTATCTCTACAGTAAATTACAACTCCACCCCCTTTGGCAGTTCTATCTAGACAGAAAATGTTGTAGTTGGGGATGGACATTTCTGAATTTTTGGTGGCCTTCCTAAGCCAGGATTCAGACACTGCTAGAACCTCAGGGTTGGTGGAGTGTGCTAATGCAGAAACTCAAACTTAGGAAGGAGGCTTCTGATGTTAACATGCAAAAAGCCAAGGCTTTTACGGTTACAGAAGTCAACAAATGATAGCGCCTGGGGAGTAGGAGTGATACTAGGGGCTGCAGGGCCTGGGTTAACCTCTACATCACCAGAGGAACAGAGGAGGACTAGAATAAGGATACGGCTAAAGGCTTTAAGAACTGGTCTTCTAGTGCGTTGGGTACAGAGAATATAGGGGGCAGTTCTCTGGGCGTTGTAGAATAGATTCAGGGCTTTATGTACAGACAAGGATATGGAAGGATATGAGTACAGTGGAGGTAAACCTAAGCGTTGGGTAACAATGAAAGAGATAGCATCACTGGAGGCACCGATTGAGCCGGTCTCCACGTGTATGGGGGGTGGAACAAAGGAGCTATTTGAGGTAGTTTGAGAGGGACTTGGGGCTCTACAGTGAAATTGTATAATAAGAACTAACTGGAACAGCAATAGGCAAGGCATATTGACATGGGAGAGAGGCATAAAGCAATCACAGGTGTTATTCGAGAGAGCTAAGACAACAGCTGGAAATGGCGATGAAAGTTTGGGCTGAGGCTAAACAGATAAAACAGGACAGGGTACCGTGTAAAGGAGCAGTCCAGCAGGCATTAGCTGTGCAGCTGAGTGATCATCAGGTCCAGTGAATAGCAATGTGAGTCCGACAGCAGTTCGAATTGGTGCTACAGCACAGGCGATCAGGAAGCACGGCTGTTGAATTGCGTTTGCTAGCGGGCCGGGGCTAGCAGATGGATCTTCGTGGTCATCGCAACGGGAAGCCTGTTGAAACCACAGACGATTACGTCGGCAGACCAGTCGTGATTGATCGGCGGGGCTCCGTGTCGACACTAGGAGGTCCCGTCCGGTTGACAGAGAGGTACATAGCCACGAAATGGGCCTGACTTGAGGCTAGCTCAAGGCTGATTAGCCAACCACAACATCCATTCGGTTGCAGCTAGCTAGTTGCAATGATCCGGTGTTAAAGGTCCAGTGATTCAGTGATTCCAGCAGAAAATCCGATATGTTCTGGGTCGATAACACGCTGTGCAGACTGGCCGATAATAGACCAGGCTAGAGCTGGCTGGTAGGTAGTGCAGGCCACAGACAATGGTGAAAAAACCCCGCTAACGGTGGCTAATAGCAAGTAGCTAGTTAGCTGGCTACTCCGGTCCGGTAGACAGAGAGGTAGATAGCCGGGATATGGGCCTGCTCGAGGCTAGCTCAAGGCTAACTGGTGCTTGCTTCAGGGGCAGTGGTGATTAGCCAACAGCAACATCCATTCGGTTGCGGCTAGCTGGTTGCGATCCGGTGTTAACGTCCAGTGATTCAGTTATTCCGGCAGAAAATCAGATGTTCTGGGTGAAAAACCGCTAACGGTGGCTAATAGCAAGTAGCTAGTTAGCTGGCTAGCTAGTTTCAACTGGAGATTCTAGATAAAAGGTAAGTAAATAATAGAATCCGTTCCACATTGAGTGAGGCGGGTTGCAGGAAAGTATATTTAGTAGAAGGATGAAAAGTGTGATAGGGGAATATACACAACAAAAGAAAAAAAAAAGAAAAAAACTGGCTATTTACATGGACACACAAGAGTACACGACCGCACTGCTACGCCATCGTGGATACATATGTATGTGTGTGTGTGTGTGTGTGTGCATGCACTCGTGTGTATGAAGAATGTGGGGGATATGGGAACAAAATGTTTTTTCTTTTTTTTTCAATGCTATAATAAACACAATGACACGTCAATTTATAATACATGGCTCATTAATGTGATATTGATTTATAATTAAATACAACATTTTCTTAGAGTCCCAATGTTGAACTGAAATAGCCTCGAGCTGCCATTTCTTCCACGTTTTGTACATTACGGTAGCTAGGCCTATTGATTCCTGCTGCCATTTGGCTATTGATTGGAGGGGATGCCATTATGTCATTGAAATTATAACTCTGCTATTAACAGCACACTGTTTCTGAAGAGAGGACAACCAGTGATGAGACGACTGATAACTGCTAAAGCAGCTGTTTGTATCAGCTAATGACAGCCCAACCCAACCCAGCCCAACCCAGCCCAACCCAACCCAACCCAGCATAGCCCAGCCCAGCCCAGCACAGCATAGCCCAGGATTAGTTAGTAGACAACAACCCAGCACAGTGCTCCAGAATACATCCCACGATGCAGCTCTCTCTCTGTACTGTAG
Source organism: Coregonus clupeaformis (assembly GCF_020615455.1). NCBI lineage: Eukaryota > Metazoa > Chordata > Actinopteri > Salmoniformes > Salmonidae > Coregonus > Coregonus clupeaformis. The sequence goes on along the minus strand of NC_059224.1, from coordinate 5,330,699 downwards.
AAAAGGCTGACATTCAAAGTGCACATTCTGTATTCTGAACACACACATCCCTTATTGGTGAGGCTCATTGCAGCCTAACATTCTCTGGGATAGACACATCTAGCACCACTGAAATTGCCTTGGGCTGATCATTCAAATTGACCACAATTGACAATGGGTGAGGAAAGGGGGAGGTTTGAGGGGTTTGTGTGTGTGTATGTGTGTGTGTCTAAATTATGTGTGTGAATGTGTGTGTGTGTATAAATTCTGTGTGTATGCGTGTGTGTGTTTGTGTGTACATGTATGGGTATGTGTGTGACTGTGTGACAGTGTGTGTCTGTGATTGTGTGTGTGTGTCTGTATGTCTACATCAACCAGCTCTCTGCATGTTCAGAATGACCTGCTATGTATTTATAGCAGAGTTAGATTTAATGACATCAGTCTACTGTAGCAGGGCCTGAATTTAAAGAGACTCATAAATGTGATTCGGGGCACGGTACAGTTAGCATGCACACTCATGAAAATGCACTGGCCTTCAATCTAGATTATGGAAAAACCCCTTGTGAACACACTTATCAAACTATCAGCCAGTCCTATTGGGTTCCTGTGTGTGAGATGAGATGTGTATAACAGGCTGTGTCACTTGAGACAGCACCGCTCCTCTCCTTAGATTCTACTGAGAGAATGCAAGGACACACACACACACACACACACAAATCCATGTGGGGGACCAAAAAATGTATTCCATTTAACATCCTATTTTCCCTAAACCTAACCCTTAGCCTAACCCTAACCCTAACCTTAACTCTAACTCTAACTCTAACCTTAACCCCAAACCCCTAACTCCTAACCCTAATTATAACCCTAACCCTAATTGTAACCCTAAACCTAAACCTAACCCCCAAGCCTAAAATGGCCTTCTTCCTTGTGGGGACTGGTAAAATGTCCCACATGGAAAGTAAAACCAAACCAAACCACACACACACACACACACACACACACACACACACACACACACACACACACACACACACACACACACACACACACACACACACACACACACACACACTGTCCTGCTGTCCTGTTAGAATGGTTGAGAGGAGGATGGTAATCTCCTTTTATGCACCATGGACATGCATTGGTAGTACCCAACTCACTAATGACCATCAGGTCCTAATGGCCTGGGACTCAGGGCTCTATCGTCCTTCAGGGCTCTATTACCACTCTGACATTAATGCAAATGCAATCGAAAATCACATCAAACACTTATCATCAAAACAGTATCGTGCTTTTACAACTCACCTCACTGTGACTGATCCATTTGAAGAAAAAAGTTGAAACTGAGTGTAAAACATGGTCGATGTGGATGTTGTTTCAAAGCCTAACACAACCAAATGGACAGCGCTTTCTAAGGTGATGATTAATTAAAAACACCCATACACATATTAGAGCTGATGCATACACCTAGGCCTATATATGAGCCCAAAAATCTGAATTTAAATAATAATTGTTCCATTATACAATACATAGCCTACAGCATATTAGGCACAGGAGAAAAACATTTCAACAAAACTGATTTAAGATGTCGTTGGTAGATCATCGGTCAAGCCTGTACTCCAAATTTAACAAATTCTAGTAATCTCCTTTAAGTGTGGACTCTGTTATTATCCATACTGGATGGACTGGTTATCTTATGCTACGCTCAGAAATGTTCTATCCATGAGTCTGGGAGAGAACGTATAGGCCTAGGCGAGGCTGTTGGTTCATTGATTGTGCAGGGTGGCTTACAGAGTTAACCTCCAATTATAGTGAATTTGTATTCAATTTTGAATAGCCTAGTAATAGGGATTTTAAAAAAATATTTTCATAATTAAAAGGCTGACGTTACTTTTAGCTACCGTGCGTTTCAGTCTCCTCCTTCTGTTACCATCATTCTGTTACTGGTTGTTAATCCACTTCACTTACTGTAGTTCAATAACCAAATGAAATTTTTTCAAACTCAAGGTGTCTTTATCACAGCTGACACCCCACTCTTTCTGCAGACATCTTTGAATCTTAATTCGGAGTAGATACTTAACAGTTTTTGGAAAACGTGGTCACATAAAAAACTGAGGGAGATTTGACCTTCATTCTGGTACCAAACTTTACATCTGCACTGTTCTTCTAGTAAATGTGTTTTTGTAAAATGTTCATTGGAAATTGTTAAAAGTAGTCATTGTGCATAGAGTTGTATGGTTGGTTTAACTTGGCAATTAATGGTTTTTGTTTGGCATACTTTTAAAGTGAAAAATCGGAGTCTAAGTGCCATTCTGGTACCATGGAATTGCCCCTAGCCTAATAAACCTGAGAGCAAAGAGGTAGAGACTCGAGGAAAGAGAGCTGTTGCAGCGTTCCTATTCAAACAGAGCAAACAGCCTCGGCATCCTTCTGAAGATGGGTCCCCTGTAGTTCAGTTGGTAGAGCATGGCGCTCGCAACGCCAGGGTTGTGGGTTCGTTTCCCACGGGGGGCCAGTATGAAAAAGGTATGCACTCACTAACTGTAAGTCGCTCTGGTTAAGAGCGTCTGCTAAATGACTAAAATGTAAGATATTACAATCCACCCCCATTGACCTAAACTCAATTATCGCCTTTGTGAAGGTCTCACCCTTTTCGAGTTATGCTAATGTTTTGACAGGTCTCATTCACATTTCACAATGTACTTTTCCCCTTATAACTATGCTAAAACATTACGCAAAAAACATTTGAATATCTAGCAGTATCTAGTGAGTTTAGCGAACCGGCTTACCTCAACTGCTAGTCGTTGTCCAGGGTGCTGAAATTCCCCTATTCCTCCGCAGCAGGCTCAGGGGACGTCCGTTCAATCCGCTGAGAGCTAGACACAGCACACAGATGTAAAATGCAGTCCAACTGCTGTGGCCGTAAGTGACGTTAAGAAAATTCCATTCGTGCCACAAGCATTGAAGAAGCCAACTGAGAAAATAATATATTCGAAATTGTGACTTTATAAAACCAACGACGCATAAGTAGCCTAGTGGCTATGCTCTCCATGGCTCCGGGACGGTTTTGCCGGTCTTATTGGCATCTATTTGCTATTTGCTTTTTCTTTCCCGGATACTCTCTCTCTCTCTCTCTCTCTCTCTCTCTCTCTCTCTCTCTCTCTCTCTCTCTCTCTCTCTCTCTCTACCCGCCCTCGCAACAGGGAATTGGATTTATGGTCAATTTACTTATGTAGGCTAGAGAGGAGAGACCGCCTGTTTCGTAGCCTATACACCCCATGCCGTCTTTTCCACCTCTATATTCCCGCGGTTTGCTTCTATTAGCGCAACAGTTTCCTACATGCCGGAAGCGCCAGTGCCCGGTGGTAAATGACGGCAAGCGACACGCATGAAGGGGGTGAGGGAATGTCTTGCTCCTTTCCCGGTGGGGGCACTGCGCGCTCTCTCTCTCATTAGCTTTCAACACGACATGAAGTGAACGGCACCGACCGACTGAGCTACAGGCATTATACGACCGCACAGAACCCATAGAGGATAGGACCATCGTTTCAAACTTATTCAAGAATCACTACAGAAACATTGATGCTGCTCGCAAATTCTAACTCATTTTCCCTGATTAGGCCTTTCATGAGCCAATCAGGGTAAATTAGAATGACTGGCGCGATGTGGCGTGAATGCATACGGGGTTTGAGAACTAAAGGTTATACAGTGAGCTCCAAAAGTATTGGGACAGTGACAATTTTTTGTTGTTGTTTTGGCTGTGTACTCAAGCACTTTGGATGCTACCATGATTACGGATAATCCTGAATGAATCGTGAATAATGATGAGTGAAAAAGTTACAGACGCACAAATATCAAACCCCCAAAACACGGGAGGTTAGGATTTTTTGGGGGTAGGATATTTGTATCTGTAATTTTCCCACTCATCATTATTCAGGATTCATTCAGTATTATCCGTAATCATGGTAACATCCACATTCATGTAGAAGTGTTTAGAAACAAAAAGTGACTCCAAAATGACACAATACAATATTTATCATTCATTTCCACTGGGCACAAAATAATCTGAAAAACAACCAAAACAAGCAGCGGATGCATCCAACAAGTTTGTAGAGTCACGAGCTTGATGTCGTCATTGCCTACCATGAATATGGGACCAAATACTTAACTTTTGACTACTTTAATACACATATAAGTGAATTTGTCCAAACACTTTTGGTCCCCTAAAATGGGGGGACTATGTACAAAAAGTGAAAAACAGTTCACCCGATTATGGATGAAAATACCCTCAAATTAAAGCTGACAGTCTGCACTTTAACCTCATAGTCATTGTGTGATTTCAAATCCAAAGTGCTGGAGTACAGAGCCAAAACAAAAAAATTGTCACTGTCCCAATACTTTTGGAGCTAACTGTATACTTTGGCTCAGTCAAAGTTAATTGTTTATGAGGGTCATGTGCGTGTATGCAATTAATAACAATTTGGTGGGCGTTTACATTAGTCCTATTTGACACATGTACCAGTGTGTATTATATGCATGTTTGAATTGGAAATGTTTTTTTGTTGTTGCATATCCCAACTTTCCCTGAGACAGCCTCAGAGACTGGGGTCACGGCCAGGGTCTGCCATTATCAACGTCGAACCTGGAGTAATTCGGGTTAAGAGCCTTGCACAAGGGCACATCGACAGATTTTTCACCTTGTCGGCTCGGGGATTCGAACTAGAAACCTTTCGGTAACGAAGGACCCTCCAGTGACCAAGAACTGTAGCCAGTCACATAGTCTCTTCAGACGTGTCCTAAATTAGCTTGTGCTTCGAAACTCAATTTGAGTTTATTAGCCTTGCGGAACACCAGGCAAGAAACTAGCTAATTGGGTTAGCATGTTCCAGACTGTGTTTGTACAGTTAGCAGTTAGCTAGGGCTGGGAATTGCCAGGGACCTCACAATGCGATATTATCACAATACTTATGTGCCAATATGATATGTACTGTGATTCTCACGATTCTATAGCCTATGTATTGCGATTCGGTAATGTAATTTTATTGCGATTTGATGTTCCAAACATATTTCTCACCATATGTCTGCTGCAGAGAGACAAGAGAGAGTCATGCGAAAGCAAGTTTGGATCAGTCATGGAAACCAAAGATGGAGAACAAGAAGGACAAATAATGGAGTTTTTTTTGCAGGTACATCTGATTAGCACAAAAATAAAGGACTGCTGGAACCATGCTGTAAAGGACAATGTGAACCAGCCTGGTCTCATAGACTAGACGTTAGCATGTTAGCTAACCCTTCCCCTAACCCTAATCCTAACCTTAATCCTTTAGCTAACCCTTCCCCTAACCATAACCCTAACCCTAACCTTAACCCTTTAACCTAACTCTTAACCTGTGATAAATAAAAAAGTATATCAGTTTCACTTAAGGACCAAAGGATTGACAGCCGTTATAGATTGCAAAATAGTTGGGAAGAGATCTTTGACGTACCGATCCCATGGCATAGTGTTTATGAACTGACACGCAAAACGACACCGGATTCAAAAATTAGAATCTTTCAATTTAAATTATTATATAACATTCTTGCTACCAATAGAATGTTATTTATATGGGGGATACAATCTTCCCAGCTCTGCAGATTTTGCTGTGAAGAGACAGAATCATTAGATCATTTGTTTTGGTTCTGTCCATTTGTAGCTTGTTTTTGGACACAGGTCCAGGAATGGCTAAAGGATTGCAATATTTACCTCGAACTAACCTTGCAGATAGCATTACTGGGTGATCTGAAAAGTCATAGTCAATCAATCAATAATATAATAATACTTTTAGCAAAAATGTTTATTTTTAATTCACAATCTGTAGAAGCAATGAGAATAGAGAGGTTCAGAATTTTTGTGAAACATCACAGTACGGTTGAAATATATATGGCAAATAGAAATCCTATATGGATGGTGTTAAGAGATAGATGGGAGGTATTGAATAGAGTTGAAGGATGGGACTAATAACAAATAACAACAAATAATAACAAAGATAGCTAATAATGTAAGCATACTGTGTCCATAATAAGTATATAGGTTGTATGTTGGGAGCTTTTGGGAAGGAGCACAGTTAGAGAAATATGGCATATAGAAGCAAACCGGATGGACACCATGAAAATGATCAGAGAGGTTGAGAGTAGAAGAAGTTCAGGAGCAAAAATATATATATATATATATATATATATATATATATATATAATAGAATTATTGTAAAATTAACTCTGTCCATAAGGTGTAGATAGTAAGTATAGACCGGAAGTAGAGGCCTGGGCATTGTTGTTCACTAATTTACTCCAAGTAGGGAAAGGATGGTGGGGTTGAAAAGTAATAAAGGGGAGTATATATATAAAAAATAAAAATAAACATGGGGGATTGGAAGTGATGCAGACAATTACATTGATAGAAGATACAATCTATCTGCAATATTAAGCTGATCCATTCCCCCAAAAAAACTAAAAAACAAAAAACAAAAAAACAAACAAACAAAAAAACTCTTAACCTTAACCCCAACCCCTAACCCTAACCCCTAGCCTAGCTAACGTTTGCCAGCTAACTAACATTAGCCACCTTACCAACAACAAATTGGAATTCGGAACATTTAGCAAATTCATTTTTTTTATGTTGGTGATTAGATAGCTAGATAGCTAGCTTATTTTTTATTTTTTTTACTGATTGTGATTTATCTTCAATGCTCTAAAATAATAACTTCATAATGTATTATTAATAATCTTCTAACTCATGATATTTGGCTGGCTGGCTACTGGCTTGTGTGGATATTTTAGTATATGGTGGTTAGCTAGAGTCTAGACTACCTGTGTTGATGCTGTCGTGACACATGTGCAACTCCTGACTGAAGAAGGGATGGAGTTGGTTCGGAGGGTCGGAGATGCAGCCAGTCTTTCTGCTTCTCTCTGCTGCGCGTAAGCTATCAGCCAACCAGACCCAATATTGACGATGTAAATAAAGTATTGTCAAGTGGTAATCAAATGTTATGCTGCAGCTGCTGTGGCACTACTGTTAATAAACACTACTGTTGATAAACACTACTGTTGATAAACACTACTGTTGATAAATACTGCTGTTGATAAACACTACTGTTGATAAACACTACTGTTGATAAACACTACTGTTGATAAACACTACTGTTGATAAACACTACTGTTGATAAATACTGCTGTTGATAAACACTACTGTTGATAAATACTGCTGTTGATAAACACTACTGTTGATAAATACTGTTGTTGATAAACACTACTGTTGATAAATACTGCTGTTGATAAACACCACTGTTGATAAACACTACTGTTGATAAACACTACTGTTGATAAATACTGCTGTTGATAAACACTACTGTTGATAAACACTACTGTTGATAAACACTACTGTTGATAAACACTACTGTTGATAAATACTGCTGTTGATAAACACTACTGTTGATAAACACTACTGTTGATAAATACTGCTGTTGATAAACACTACTGTTGATAAACACTACTGTTGATAAATACTGCTGTTGATAAACACTACTGTTGATAAACACTACTGTTGATAAATACTGCTGTTGATAAACACTACTGTTGATAAACACTACTGTTGATAAATACTGCTGTTGATAAACACTACTGTTGATAAATACTGCTGTTGATAAACACTACTGTTGATAAATACTGCTGTTGATAAACACTACTGTTGATAAACACTACTGTTGATAAATACTGCTGTTGATAAACAGTACTGTTGATAAACACTACTGTTGATAAACAATACTGTTGATAAACACTATTGTTGATAAATGCTGCTGTTGATAAACACTACTGTTGATAAATACCGCTGTTGATAAACAGTACTGTTGATAAATACTGCTGTTGATAAACAGTACTGTTGATAAATACTGCTGTTGATAAACACTACTGTTGATAAACAGTACTGTTGATAAATACTACTGTTGATAAAACACTACTGTTTATAAATACTGCTGTTGATAAACACTACTGTTGATAAATACTGCTGTTGATAAACACTACTGTTGATAAATACTGTTGTTGATAAACACTACTGTTGATAAATACTGCTGTTGATAAACACCACTGTTGATAAACACTACTGTTGATAAACACTACTGTTGATAAATACTGCTGTTGATAAACACTACTGTTGATAAACACTACTGTTGATAAACACTACTGTTGATAAACACTACTGTTGATAAAAACTGCTGTTGATAAACACTACTGTTGATAAACAATACTGTTGATAAACACTATTGTTGATAAATGCTGCTGTTGATAAACACTACTGTTGATAAATACTGCTGTTGATAAACACTACTGTTGATAAACAATACTGTTGATAAACACTATTGTTGATAAATGCTGCTGTTGATAAACACTACTGTTGATAAATACTGCTGTTGATAAACAGTACTGTTGATAAATACTACTGTTGATAAACACTACTGTTGATAAATACTGCTGTTGATAAACACTACTGTTGATAACACACTTGACTGGTGACCGCATCTCAAACCATGCATGTTTGGATACCAGGCGCACGCAATCTCTGTACACAGCAGACTGGGAAACAGGCACAACATGGTGCACAAGAGCTGTACAGGGTAGACCAACAGGCGAAACAAATCAGCGGATGGGGTGGGGGGTGGGGGGAGGCGAACTTGAAGACATCATGACGACTTGGGGGCAGTGGGTTCAGAACAACTACAAAAATTGTATACAAAAAATGATCATTATACCACCACCCAAAAGGGCATGTGGCCAGTGGGAGGGCAAAGTGGCAGGTGCTGGGGCACAAGTTGACTCCTATCTTTCTACGTGCCTGGCATCAGGCATGTGTGTAGTCCCAGACTCCCAGCCTTTGGTTCCACTGCCCTGTTGCCCCGCCCAGCCTTACCCTATACCCTGCCCTACCTTACGCTCTACCCTATCCTACCCTCTACCCTATCCTACCCTCTACCCTACTGTACCCTACCATACCCTCTACCCTACTCTACCCTACTCTCTATCCTACCCTACCCTGTAACCTACCCTCTACCCTACCCTACCATACCATACCCTACCCTATACCCTATCCTACCCCATACCCTATTGTACCCAATATACCCTACCCTAACTTACCTTACCTTACCCTACCTTACCCTACCTTACCCAGCCTAGTTGTCTGTATGACCTCATTGGTCTGGGTGGTGATCTGTGTATCTAATGTAGTCCAGGTTGATAGATGGAGGCTGCAGCACCCAGCTCCTCACTGGCACTGGACCAGCATATATAGTAGGAGAAGGCAGTACAGGTTGGGACAGAAATACAACCAATACATACTGTGTGTGTGTGTGTGTGTGTGTGTGTGTGTGTGTGTGTGTGTGTGTGTGTGTGTGTGTGTGTGTGTGTGTGTGTGTGTGTGTGTGTGTGTGTGTGTATGTGCGTGTATATGCCTTTATATTCACATCACTGTGTTTTATCACCTATCACTGTATGTCCTTGCATCAGTGTATCTCTCACAGTGAGCATGTTTCTTATCCTGTTTCATCACCTATCACTGTATGTCCTTGCATCAGTGTACCTCTCACAGCGAGCATGTTTCTTATCCTCTGGCTAGAAGAGAAGGTGTCAGGTAGAAAGAAATGTGCTCCGGAGGAGTAGAGAGTTGTTGAAAATAGCTCCCCCCCTCCTCTTCCCCTCCTCCTCCTCCTTCTCCTCCTCCCTCCCCCCTCCCTCCTTCCAGCCTCGTGCTTCTCCTCGTGGCTCTTTCATCTGAGCTGCCCTATAAACAGCTCTTTTCCATTTCAAAGATTCTACCTGCCTGCTCTTCCTCCTGTATACACTGTGTCAGAGCTGGCTGGATGGGGAGGGGCAGGGCTGTGTCAGAGCTGGCTGGATGGGGAGGGGCAGGGCTGTGTCAGAGCTGGCTGGATGGGGAGGGGCTGGGCAGGGCTGTGTCAGAGCTGGCTGGATGGGGAGGGGCAGGGCAGGGCTGTGTCAGAGCTGGCTGGATGGGGAGGGGCAAGGCTGTGTCAGGATGGGGAGGGGCAAGGCTGTGTCAGAGCTGGCTGGATGGGGAGGGGCAGAACTGTGTCAGAGCTGGCTGGACGGGGAGGGGCAAGGCTGTGTCAGAGCTGGCTGGATGGGGAGGGGCAGGTTTGTGTCAGAGCTGACTGGATGGTTGAGGGGCAGGACTGTGTCAGAGCTGGCTGGATGGGGAGGGGCAGGGCTGTGTCAGAGCTGGCTGGATGGGGAGGGGCAAGGCTGTGTCAGAGCTGGCTGGATGGGGAGGGGCAGGGCTGTGTCAGAGCTGGCTGGATGGGGAGGGGCTGTGTCAGAGCTGGCTGGATGGGGAGGGGCAAGGTTGTGTCAGGATGGGGAGGGGCAAGGCTGTGTCAGAGCTGGATGGTTGAGGGGCAAGGCTGTGTCACACACTGGCTATGTGGCAACCCAGGTGGTGGGAATGATCTTATTTGGAGAAGGAGGAAAGGGGAGGTCATAGTGTGTGTGTGTGTGTGTGTAAGTGTGTAAGTGCATTTATTAAATGTATTCAGTGAGCAGGAGAAGGTGTGGAAGAGGATAGGAGAGCAGGAGAAGGTGTGGAAGAGGATAGAATAGCAGGAGAATGTGTGGAAGAGGATAGGAGAGCAGGAGAAGGTGTGGAAGAGGATAGGAGAGCAGTAGAAGGTGTGGAAGAGGATAGCAGAGCAGGATAAGGTGTGGAAGAGGATAGGAGAGCAGGAGAATGTGTGGAAGAGGATAGCAGAGCAGGATAAGTTGTGGAAGAGGATAGGAGAGCAAAATAAGGTGTGGAAGAGGATAGGAGAGCAGGAGAAGGTGTGGGAGATGATAGGAGAGCAGACAAAGGTGTGGAAGAGGATAGGAGAGCAGACGAAGGTCTGGAAGAGGATAGGATAGCAGGAGAAGGTGTGGAAGAGGATGGGATAGGAGAGCAGGAGAAGGTGTGGAAGAGGATAGGAGAGCAGAAGGTGTGGAAGAGGATAGGAGAGCAGGAGAAGGTGTGGAGGAGGATAGGAGAGCAGGAGAAGGTGTGGAGGAGGATAGGATAGGAGAGCAGGAGAAGGTCTGGAAGAGGATAGGAGAGCAGAAGAAGGTGTGGAAGAGGATAGGAGAGCAGGAGAAGGTGTGTAAGAGGATAGGAGAGCAGTAGAATGTGTGGAAGAGGATAGGAGAGCAGGAGAAGGTGTGGAAGAGGATGGGAGAGAAGGAGAAGGTGTGGAAGAGGATAGGAGAGCAGGATAAGGTGTGGAAGAGGATGGGAGAGCAGTAGATGATGTGGAAGAGTATATGAGAGAAGGAGACAAAGGGAGGAAGAGGATAGTATAGGCAGTAGAGGGGGAACCAGTCAGCTCTGTGTGTTAGCCTAATAGATATACACAACTCTCAAACGCTGACCTTTCAGTCTCTCTCTCTCTCTCAACAGCACCACCAGACGCCCACGTTCCCTCTACTATCCTCTCCAGCCTGTGCATCCCTTCTTGGGCTTACCGTAGCCAGGAGATCCCCTCCGCTTCCAAGTTCCCACCCGCCTTCCACTTCTCTTTGTGCTGATTATTGGAGAGTAGGACAGGATTTAACCACTGAGCCAAGCTGAAAGGAGAACAGAGAAAGAGAGAGAATGTGTGGGTTATTCATGCCAGTTCTTTGGAGATTGCAGATATAGAATGGAATGGAGAGCAGATGATCCATCCATTTCTATGGCTAATTTCTCTGAAACCTCATCAGAATCCCACTACTGCCATGTAATAAGAACAGCGCCGGAAGAAGATGGCTGCCGTTTTACAGCCCTCTAACCAATTGTACTATTATGTGTGTTTTTCCGCGTTATTTGTAATTTATTTTGTACATAATGTTTCTGCCATCGTCTCTTATAACCAAAGAGAGCTTCTGGATATCAGGACAGCGATTACTCACCTCGCGTTGGACGAACACTTTTTCTTCAACGAGGCGTTCGCGAAGGATATTCAACAGACTCCCGACAAGGCCCAGATCCCCGTCATTCGCGTGAGGAAGAGACGGAGATATCGTGGACGCAGATCCGGGTGCCTTGTAAGGATCCGACGGCGAACGAGTAAACTGCCTCTCCCATCAATCCTATTAGCCAACGTTCAAGCTTTGGAGAATAAAATGGACGATTTAAGATTACGGTTATCCTACCAACGGGACATTAAAAACTGTAATATCTTATGTTTCACGGAGTCGTGGCTGAACGACGACAATGATAACATTCAGCTAGCAGGCTATACGCTACATCGGCAGGACAGAACGGCAGACTCGGGTAAGACGAGGGGTGGCGGTCTCTGTATATTTGTAAACAACAGCTGGTGCACCAAATCAAATACTAAGGAAGTCTCAAGGTTTTGCTCGCCTGAGGTAGAGTATCTTATGATAAGCTGCAGACCACACTATTTACCAAGAGAGTTTTCATCTATATTTTTCATAGCTGTCTATTTACCACCACAAACCAATGCTGGCATTAAGATTGCACTGAATGAGTTGTACAAGGCCATTAATCAACAGGAAAACGCTCATCCAGATGCAGCGCTCCTAGTAGCAGGGGACTTTAATGCAGGGAAACTTAAATCCGTTCTACCTAATTTCTACCAGCATGTTAAATGTGCAACCAGAGGGGAAAAAACTCTAGACCACCTTTACTCCACACACAGAGACGCATACAAAGCTCTCCCTCGCCCTCCATTTGGCAAATCTGACCATAACTCTATCCTCCTGATTCCTGCTTATAAGCAAAAACTGAAGCAGGAAGCACCAGTGATTCGGCTAATAAAAAAGTGGTCAGATGACGCAGATGCTAAGCTACAGGACTGTTTTGCTAGCACAGACTGGAACATGTTCCGGGATTCTTCAGACAGCATTGAGGAGTACACCACATCAGTCACTGGCTTCATCAATAAGTGCATCGATGATGTCGTCCCCCACAGTGACCGTACGTACATACCCCAACCAGAAGCCATGGATTACAGGAAACATCCGCACTGAGCTAAAGGGTAGAGCTGCCGCTTTCAAGGAACGGGACTCTAACCCGGACGCTTATAAGAAATCCCGCTATGACCTCCGACGAACCATCAAACAGGCAAAGAGTCAATACAGGTCTAAGATTGAATCATACTACACTGGCTCTGACGCTCGTCGGATGTGGCAGGGCTTGAAAACTATTACAGACTACAAAGGGAAGCACAGCCGCGAGCTGCCCAGTGACACAAGCCTACCAGACGAGGCTAAACCACTTCTATGCTCGCTTCGAGGCAAGCAACACTGAAGCATGCATGAGAGCACCAGCTGTTCCGGACGACTATGTGATCACGCTCTCCGTAGCCGATGTGAGTAAGACTTTTAAGCAGGTCAACATTCACAAGGCCGCAGGGCCAGACGGATTACCAGGACGTGTACTCCGAGCATGTGCTGACCAACTGGCAAGTGTCTTCACTGACATTTTCAACATGTCCCTGACTGAGTCTGTAATACCAACATGTTTCAAGCAGACCACCATAGTCCCCGTGCCCAAGAACTCTAAGATAACCTGCCTAAATGACTACCGACCCGTGGCACTGACGTCTGTAGCCATGAAGTGCTTTGAAAGACTGGTCATGGCTCACATCAACAGCATAATCCCAGAAACCCTAGACCCACTCCAATTTGCATACCGCCCCAACAGATCCACAGATGATGCAATCTCTATCGCACTCCACACTGCCCTTTCCCACCTGGACAAGAGGAACACCTACGTGAGAATGCTATTCATTGACTACAGCTCAGCATTCAACACCATAGTGCCCTCAAAGCTCATCACTAAGCTAAGGATCCTGGGACTAAACACCTCCCTCTGCAACTGGATCCTGGACTTCCTGACGGGCCGCCCCCAGGTGGTAAGGGTAGGTAACAACACATCTGCCACACTGATCCTCAACACGGGGGCCCCTCAGGGGTGCGTGCTCAGTCCCCTCCTGTACTCTCTGTTCACCTATGACTGCATGGCCAGGCACGACTCCAACACCATCATTAAGTTTGCCGACGACACAACAGTGGTAGGCCTGATCACCGACAACGATGAGACAGCCTATAGGGAGGAGGTCAGAGATCTGGCCGTGTGGTGCCAGGACAACAACCTCTCCCTCAACGTGACCAAGACAAAGGAGATGATTGTGGACTACAGGAAAAAAAAGAGGACTGAGCACGCCCCCATTCTCATCGACGGGGCTGTAGTGGAACAGGTTGAGAGCTTCAAGTTCCTTGGTGTCCACATCACCAACGAACTATCATGGTCCAAACACACCAAGACAGTCGTGAAGAGGGCACGACAAAGCCTATTCCCCCTCAGGAGACTAAAAAGATTTGGCATGGGTCCTCAGATCCTCAAAAAAATTCTACAGCTGCACCATCGAGAGCATCCTGACTGGTTGCATCACCGCCTGGTATGGCAACTGCTTGGCCTCTGACCGCAAGGCACTACAGAGGGTAGTGCGTACGGCCCAGTACATCACAGGGGCAAAGCTCCCTGCCATCCAGGACCTCTATACCAGGCGGTGTCAGAGGAAGGCCCTCAAAATTGTCAAAGACTCCAGTCACCCTAGTCATACACTGTTCTCTCTGCTACCGCACGGCAAGCGGTACCGGAGTGCCAAGTCTAGGTCCAAAAGACTTCTCAACAGCTTCTACCCCCCAAGCCATAAGACTCCTGAACAGCTAATCATGGCTACCCGGACTATTTGCACTGCCCCCCCACCCCATACTTTTTACGCTGCTGCTACTCTGTTAAGTATTTATGCATAGTCACTTTAACTCTACCCACATGTACATATTACCTCAACTACCTCAACTAGCCGGTGCCCCCGCACATTGACTATGCAACGGTACCCCCCTGTATATATAGCCTCCCTACTGTCACTTTATTCTATTGTATATATAGCCTCCCTACTGTCACTTTATTTTTACTTCTGCTCTTTTTTTCTCAACACTTTTTTGTTGTTGTTTTATTCTTACTTTTTTGTTTAAAATAAATGCACTGTTGGTTAAGGGCTGTAAGTAAGCATTTCACTGTAATGTCTGCACCTGTTGTATTCGGCGCATGTGACCAATAAAATTTGATTTGATTTGATTTGATTTGATTTAATGAGGTTTAAGGGAGACACTGTATATCGTAATAGGAGCTTATGCTCCTCATTCTCTTTCTATTTCTGGGTTGGGTTCTCTCTCTCTCTCTCTCTCTCTCTCTCTCTCTCTCTCTCTCTCTCTCTCTCTCTCTCTCTCTCTCTCTCTCTCTTTCTCTCCCATTTTCTCTCTCTCTCTCTCACACACACACACACACACACACACACACACACACACACACACACACACACACACACACACACACACACACACACACACACACACACACACACACACACACACACACACACACACACACACACACACACCATCTCCCTCTCCTTCCTGATAGAATACAAGGTTGTGTGGAGTCACCTCTTTGAAGAGGAAGGGTTTCAGGTGCTTTTGGAAGTTGGGAAGGGACTCTGCTGTCCTAGCTTCAGGGGGGAGCTGGTTCCACCATTGGGGTGCCAGGACAGAGACGAGCTTGGAGAGAGAGGGGAGTAAGAAGTCAGAGCGTAGGTTAGTTCTATGTGAGTGGGACCAGTGGACTCAATACACTAAGTGAATGAGGAGTGGATGTTGTCAACCTTCTTTTCAAAGTGGTTGACAAAGTTGTCCGCAGAGAGGAAGGAGGGAGGGGGAGGGGGTGGAGTATTAAGGAGGGAGGAGAAGATGGAAAATAGTTTCTTAGAGTTAGAGGCAGAAGCTTGACATTTAGAGTGACAGAAGGTGGCTTTAGCAGTGTATAAAGAGGAAGAGAAGGTAGAGATGAGGGAGTGGAAGCATGCCTCCATTTTCACTCAGCTGCCCGCAGCCCTGTTCTGTAAGCTCGCAATGAGTCTCTCAATCACGGAGCAGGAGGGGAGGGCCAAACCGGCCGGGAGGAAAGGGGACAGTGAAAGTCATAGGATGCGGAAAGGGAGGAGAGTAGGGTTGAAGAGGCAGAATCAGGAGACAGGAGGGAGAAGGATTTAGCTGAAGGGAGAGATGATAAGATAGATGAGGAGAGAGTAGTGGGAGAGAGAGAGCGAAGATTGCGACTTTGCATGACCATCCGGGTAGGGGCTGAGTGGCTAGGGTTGGAGGAAAGGGAGACAGAAATGGAAACAAAGTAGTGATCAGAGACCTGGAGGGGGTTCTGGTCAGATTAGTAGGAGAACAGCCTCTAGTAAAGAGGAAGTCAAGCGTATTACCTGCCTTGTGAGTAGGAGGGGACTGGGAAAGGGTGAGGTCAAAAAAGGCAAGGAGGGGAAAGAGAGAGTTGGAAAGAAATTAATCGAAGGCAGACGTCGGGAGGTTGAAATCGCCAAGTACGAAGAGAGGTGAGCCATCGTCAGGAAATTAGCTTATCAAGGTGACAAGCTCATTGAGGAACTCTCTAAGGGCACCTGGTGGGCGATAGATGACAACAATGTTAAGCTTGAGTGGACAAGTGACAGTGACAGCATGGAATTCGAGTCTAAAATGTGCAGACAATTATTTCCTTAGCGCTGGCATCTCATCACACCTGTCTTTGTTTGCATTGTCGTGTCTGCGTCGTACAACCCTGTCATTAGAATTTGATGAAGGGGGTTGATGTAGCAGCAAGTGTGTAGCTATTAATTTTCAGAATGTATCTGCTGCTGCAAAAGTAATGAGTGGCGACTGCTGAAAATAGGTCCTAGCGGTTGTTGGGAATATTGATAAAATATTAGTGATACAAGGTTCATTAGCAGAGTGCATATCTATTTAACTGACAAATTGGTAGTGCTTGACGTGAACTCATTTTTGACTACGAATATTTGTCTTAGATTGAATCTCATCCCTGCTAAGACGCATGGACAGCCACACACACACTCATGCATGAACGCACGTGCAGACACACACACACACACACACACACACACACACACACGTGGGGGCCTAAAATTCATTTCCATTCAAAATCCTATTTTCCCTAATCTCTAACCCTAACCTTAACTCTTAACCTTACCAAAACCCTAACCCTTACCCTGACCTTAATTAACCTGTAACCCTAACCCAAACCCTAAACCTAAACCTAAACCTAAACCTAACCCCTAACCCTAACCCTAAACACTAACCCCTTACCCTTACCCTAACCCTAATTGTAACCCTAAAACTAAACCTAACCCCTAAGCTTAAAATAGCCTTTGTCATCATGGGGACATGGGAAATATCCCCACGAGGGAACATATTCCTTGTTTTACTGTCCTTGTGGGAACTTTTTGGGATTGTAGGTCCCCACAAGGATAGAAGAACCAACCCACAAACATACACCACCCCTCTCACTCTCTCTCTCTCTCTCTCTCTCTCTCTCTCTCTCTCTCTCTCTCTCTCTCTCTCTCTCTCTCTCTCTCTCTCTCTCTCTCTCTCTCTCTCTCTCTCTCACTCACACACACATACACACAAACTCTCAACATCCACCCCCCTACAGGCACACACACACACACACACACTTAGAGCACACACACACACACACACACACACACACACACACACTTAGAGCAGACACACACAAACAGAGCATGAGAATAAGTGTGATGACATCTCTACTATCTGTCTGATCAGCGGAGGAAGCCGAGCAAAAGGGGAGAAATGGGGGAACATGATTATCCTCCAGCCGCGAGACGAGATGAGTCAATAAACACTAATTGATAAATGGTAGATGTCAGGAGATGTAATTGTGGGCCTAATCCAGCTCATTAGTTTTATGGGGAGAAATGATGAAACAAGTGACGTATAGTCCATTCTATCTCTGTGTGGAAAATATATTATGGGTCAGAATAAAAGTTCCTCTCCCTGTTCTGTCCTTATACTGCCTATCTATCCCTATGCCGTTACATAAAAGGGTCCCTTCTCTCTGGATCTCTTATGGGTTCGTAACAGATGCTGGACCTCTGCCTTGAGGTACTCTCTCTTCTGTCTCTGTATACCACCTTTCTGTCTCTGTATACATCTTTTCTGTCTCTGTATACATCTTTTCTGTCTCTGTATACATATTTTCTGTCTCTGTATACATATTTTCTGTCTGTATACATCTTTTCTGTCTCTGTATACCACCTTTCTGTCTCTGTATACCACCTTTCTGTCTCTGTATACCACCTTTCTGTCTCTGTATACCACCTTTCTGTCTCTGTATACCACCTTTCTGTCCCTGTATACCACCTTTATGTCCCTGTATACCACCTTTCTGTCTCTGTATACCACCTTTCTGTCTCCGTATACCACCTTTCTGTCTCCGTATACCACCTTTCTGTCTCTGTATACCACCTTTCTGTCTCTGTATACCACCTTTCTGTCTCTGTATACCACCTTTCTGTCTCTGTATACCACCTTTATGTCCCTGTATACCACCTTTCTGTCTCTGTATACATCTTTTCTGTCTCTGTATACATCTTTTCTGTCTCTGTATACCACCTTTCTGTCTCTGTATACCACCTTTCTGTCTCTGTATACCACCTTTCTGTCTCTGTATACCACCTTTCTGTCTCTGTATACCACATTTCTGTCTCTGTATACCACCTTTCTGTCTCTGTATACCACCTTTCTGTCTCTGTATACCACCTTTCTGTCTCTGTATACCACCTTTCTGTCTCTGTATACCACCTTTCTGTCTCTGTATACCACATTTCTGTCTCTGTATACCACCTTTCTGTCCCTGTATACCACCTTTATGTCCCTGTATACAGTAGCACCACTCTAAAGCCCTCTGGACTCCTTACAGCCCCTCTACCTTATGAGAAGATCTTTCTCTTAAACAGTATACCACTGTTCTGTTTTTCTCCCAGTCTAAAGCCCTCTTGACTGAGCAGACTCCCACTCCCCACCACCATCCTGACATCTGTGTAGAAAGCCAGATAGGGCCCAAAGGTTTTCTGTCCATCTGCCAATCAAAGACTGAGGTGGAGTACAGGTACCCGACACAATGGAGGAACCGGGTTGAGAGTAAGGACATGTTGATAGGCACTTTGGAATGGGGAGAATCAGGGTTCCACTGGTGGATTATTTTATTTTATCTTTCTCTCCGCTCCTCTTCTTTTTTCTATAAGCTGGAATCTGATTTGTGAGTTTTAGCGTGC
This sequence comes from Coregonus clupeaformis, assembly GCF_020615455.1. Classification (NCBI taxonomy): domain Eukaryota; kingdom Metazoa; phylum Chordata; class Actinopteri; order Salmoniformes; family Salmonidae; genus Coregonus; species Coregonus clupeaformis. The sequence goes on along the minus strand of NC_059224.1, from coordinate 5,311,485 downwards.
TTGCATGTGCTTGCACGTGCGCGTCTGAAAGTGTGTACGCGTGTGTGTATCTGACGGCATGTGTGCCGCTGTCTTCCCCACGTATTGGAGCTGAGAGCTGCAGCGAGACAAAGCGCTCATTGAGCCTGGCTCTCTGCTAGGCGCCCATTAGAAGAGAAAGCTCCCATTGAGCCTGGCTCTCTGCTAGGTGTCCATTAGAAGAGAAAGCTCCCATTGAGCCTGGCTCTCTGCTAGGTGTCCATTAGAAGAGAAAGCTCCCATTGAGCCTGGCTCTCTGCTAGGTGTCCATTAGAAGAGAAAGCTCCCATTGAGCCTGGCTCTCTGCTAGGTGTCCATTAGAAGAGAAAGCTCCCATTGAGCCTGGCTCTCTGCTAGGCGCCCATTAGAAGAGAAAGCTCCCATTGAGCCTGGCTCTCTGCTAGGCGCCCATTAGAAGAGAAAGCTCCCATTCTCATTAACAGCCTACATCACAGCAGAAGCAATATGGCCGACATTTAACCATTATCTGCCACCACCCTTTACCCCACTTTCTATCTTGCCTGTGTTCATCGACTGAGTTAACAAGCGTGTTACGGACCATGACAAACTGCATTTATGATACAATGTGAACTTACTAAGTCATGGTTGGTGGTGTATCCATAAATGCATGAGACCCAGCAGGGCTCATATCTAAGGATGATGGGTAACCTAAGGATGTTAGCCAGGAAAGCCTGAAGGAATATTTTGAGTTAACCATGATCCTTTAAGTGTCCACTGAAAGTCATTATTATTTAACCCCTCGGTGACTACAGTAGGAGTTATGACGCATATGAGCTGACATTTATACCTTACAGATAGGAGTGTATTTTATAAGAAAGTGATATTTTTTCCTCTTTCAATATTATATAATTATTTCTGGTAAGCTTTTCAGCAGCATAGTAACCCGTATGTTGATGATGCGTAGTTGTTTGCTTTCAAATACAAGTCCAACTTTCACTACATATCCAACTTTTCAGTACTATAAGTATGAAACATGCTGTGAGAGAGAATGCAGTAGGTCATCATTATGGTGGCGTTTTGCAATACCCCCTCTCTTTATTAGTGGTGATACAGTCTGGTAAACCCCATGTTTAAACCCTTAAGGTCAGCGGGCTAAGGGAAGAGCAAATGACTAAAACACTAAATGTGTGTGTGTGCATGTGTGCGCGTGTTTGTGTGTATACAATATGTGTGTGTGTGTCTGTCTGTATGAATGTGTGTGTCTGTGTGAGTGCCAGTGTGTCTGTGTGTGTGTGGCATGTGGGCGTGTGTGCATGTGTGTGTGAGAGAGAGAGCGAGAGATACGGATAGAGAGAGAGCGAGAGCGAGAGCGAGAGCGAGAGCGAGCGAGAGAGAGAGAGAGAGAGAGAGAGAGAGAGAGACGGAGTGACAGAGCATGAGAAGGAGCAAGAGAGAAAGTGCCAGAGGGCGATAGAAAGAGAGATGTAGAGAGATAAATTAAATCCCAGGGAGAGAGAGAGAGTGCAACTGAGCAAACAAGCTGATACTCAGTCACCATGGCAACCATTTGACATGTAGCTGCCATACCTGCTGCCAATAGGGTCACTTAACCTCTCCGACAACTTTCCATGGTCGTGTGTGTACAGCAGTGGTGTAAAGTACTTAAGTAAAAATACTTTGAAGTACTACTTAAGTAGGTTTTTGGGGTATCTGTACTTTACTTTACTATTTATATGTTTGACTACTTTTACTTTTACTTCACTACATTCCTAAAGAAAATAATGTACTTGTTACTCCATACATTTTCCCTGAGGCCAAAAAGTACTTGTTACATTTTGAATGCTTAGCAGGACAGAAAAATGGTCCATTCACACACTTATCCAGCGAACATCCATGGTCATCCGTACTGCCTATGATCTAAACACACATGCATCTTTTGTAAATGTCACGCCCTGGCTCTGTGGACTCTTAAATGTTGAGCCAGGGTGTGGATTTTCTTTGTTTTGTTTTCTATGTTTTTGTTCTAGTTCGTTTTGATCTATGTTGGCCAGGGTGGTTCCCAATCAGAGGCAGCTGTAGCTCGTTGTCTCTGATTGGGGACCATACTTAGGCAGCCTGTTTGGCACTAGTATTTTGTGGGATCTTGTTCCGTTTGGTTTGGTGTGTATAACCTAGGACTTCACGTATCGTTTGTTTTGTTCGTGTGCAGTACGGTAAATAAAATGTACTCTTATCACGCTGCGCCTTGGTCCGAGTCTTCATGTAACGATCGTGACAGTAAATGATGTCTGAGTGTTGGAGTGTGCCCCTGGCTATCTATAAATTACAAAAACAAGAAAATGGTGCTGTCTAGTTTGCTTAATATAAGAAATGTGAAATGATTTATACTTTTACTTTTGATACTTAAGTATATTTTTGTAATTACATTTACTTTTGATAATTAAGTATATTTAAAACCAAATACTTTTAGACTTTTACTCAAGTAGTGTTTTACTGGGTGACTTTCACTTTTACTTGAGTCATTTTCTATTAAGGTATCTTTACTTTTACTCAAGTATGACAGTTGGGTACTTTTTCCACCACTGGTGTACAGGCATGTGTGTGTAAGTGCATGTGTGTGTGTGTAAGGGTTGGGGTGAGGTGTGACCCAGGTGCGCTGCAGGATATACAGTAGGCAGTAAGCCCGAAGCCAAAATACAAAATAATGGAGGAAAGGCGGAGCAATTAAGTCTCCAAAAAATGGCTGACAGCCACAATACGAAATACTACCTAAGACTGAAACAAATAACGAAAAAGGGAGAACACTTCTCAAGTACTTGTACATAAATCTCAGATCAAACACTGAGTAGTACTGCTGGACATAGAGAAACTAGCAGAGAAAACTGAAAAAGGGAACACAGGGAAGTGAGGGCATAAATACACAGGTGAACCGATAGACACAGGTGACACCAATAGGATGATGATTAGTCCCGACTGTGAGTGAGGAGGTGCCTAAGGTTGTCGGAGGATGACACCTAGTGGGTCGCTCCGGAACTGCGACCCCCTCCTGTAACATATGTGTACGTATGTGAAGGCTTACGTTTTTTGGCAGTCATGTCTGTGTTTGTGTAATGTATGTTTCAGTTAATTTAAGTTGTGTGAAAGTGGGTTGGTGCTTTTGTCGTAGTGTATGTACCGTTCAATTGAGTACAGGCTTAACTGAATAAACAACAGAGACAGAATGCAATATGGAATTTTATTAAATAGTTTGGGGTATGGCCTCGTCTCTGAGGAATGTTCCTCGGAGCCAGATGCTGACAACAGGTAGCACTTTGCTGGGCAGCTGGCATCTAAACCCCCCCGCCAGGAGAAAGGAGTTCCAATGACAGGCCTTAAGGTTATTATAGCTGGTGGTGGTGGGGAGGTGGATGGTTGTCGAAGACTGTTGCTGAAAAACAACAAGTGAGAGAACATGGGTAAGTTGACATTTAAATACATTCCAAGATTTACACCCATTGGTTGAGAGAGAGTAAAGTGATAATAGGTTAAACAGCAAGCGTGCGGAATGTGCATGATTGTGCCGTCCTTATAGGTTAAAGGTAAATAGGGGAATGACATTCCGCATGTTTGTATAAAACATTTGCCTGGTGTTGCAAGAACGTTCCTAGAACACATTTAATCCGTTCTTTAAAGGTTCCCAAAATATTTAATTAGGTTGTGGGAAGAGCCTGGTGAGAACAATGTGGGAACATCACAAAATATATGTTCCCAAGACACAAAGATTGTCCAGTTGTGCAGATGACTCTACAATGTTTATTTTAGGGTGCAAAAAACACTCACCTGATGTTACAAGAATTTTTCCAGAACACATTTAAACTAAAGGACAGGGCTACCGCTCACAGGGCTATCGCAGACAACCCTGAGGCTACGGCTGAGGACAGGAACAAGTACAACAAGTCCCGCTATGACCTCCGCAGAGTCATTAAACGAGCAAAAGGACAATATAGGAATAAGGTGGAATCATATTACACAGGCTCCGACGCCCGCCACATGTGGCAGGGGCTACAGTCCATTGTGGATTATAAAGGAAGACCAAGCCGTGATGTGCCCAACGATGCCTCTCTACCAGACGAACTCAATGCATTTTATGCACGCTTTGACAATAACAACATTGTGCCGGGTGTGAGGGCCACCACCGACCCAGACGACTGGGTGATCTCACTCTCAGAGGCCGACGTGAGTAAGGTCTTTAACCAGATCAACAATCGCAAGGCCGCGGGCCTGACGTTATTCCAGGGCTCGTTCACAGTAATTTTCAGCCTCTCCTTGTCCCAGTCTGTAAGGGGGAGCGCTAGAACGGTACTGCAGTTGAGTGGGTGGAGAGCTAGAAGTTCCTCGGTCTCCAAATCACTAAGGACTTAAAATGGTCCACACGCGCACAGAGGTGAAGAAGGTGCAACAGTCCCTCTTCCCCCTCAGGAGGTTGAAAAGGTTTGGCATGGGCCCTCAGATCCTCAAAAAGTTATACAGCTGCACTATTTAGAGCATTTTGACTGGCTGCATCACTGCTTGGTATTGCAATAGTTCCGCCCTCGAACGCATGGCGCTACAGAGGGTGGTGCGGACAGCCCAGTCGGTCACTGGGGCCGAGCTCCCTGCCATCCAGGACCTCTATATCAGGTGGTGTGAAAGGAAGGCCCGGAAAATTGTTAAAGACTCCATCCACCCAAGCCATAGACTGTTCTCTCTGCTTCCGCACTGCAAGTGGTACCAATGCATTAAGTCTGACACCAACAGGCTCCTGAACAGCTTCTATCCCCAAGGTAACTAAATAGCTAACTAAATAGCTAACACAATGGCTACACAGACTATCTGAGTTGACCCATGTATTTTATTCCATTGTATTTTAATTTTTGCGCTGTTTCTATGCACGCTTACAGAGCCCTACACACTCAGGCACACTGACACTCCAACACAAACATAAACACTCACTTCATCATTTGCTCACACACACATAATATGGACATACTGTACATGTATACTGACTCTAAGTTTTGAGAATGACACAAGTATTGGTCTTCACAAAGTTCGCTGCTTCAGTGTTATATCTTTGTCAGATGTTACTATGGTATACTGAAGTATAATTACAAGCATTCCATAAGTGTCAAAGGCTTTTGTTGACAATTACATTAAGTTTATGCAAAGAGTCAATATTTGCAGTGTTGACCCTTCCTCTGCAATCCGCCCTGGCATGCTGTCAATTAACTTCTGGGCCACATCCTGACTGATGGCAGCCCATTCTTGCATAATCAATGCTTGGAGTTGTCAGAATTTGTGGGTTTTTGTTGTCCACCCACCTCTTGCGGATCGACCACAAGTTCTCAATGGGATTAAGGTCTGGGGAGTTTCCTGGCCATGGACCCAAAATGTTGATGTTTTGTTCCCCGAGCCACTTAGTTATCACTTTTGCTCATGCTGGAAAAGGCATTGGTCATCACCAAACTGTTCTTGGATGGTTGGGAGAAGTTACTCTCGGAGGATGTGTTGGTACCATTCTTTATTCATGGCTGTGTTCTTAGGCAAAATTGTGAGTGAGCCAACTCCCTTGGCTGAGAAGCAACCCCACACATGAATGGTCTCAGGATGCTTTACTGTTGGCATGACACAGGACTGATGGTAGCGCTCACCTTGTCTTCTCCGGACATGGGGTTTTCTGGATGCCCCAAAGAATCGGAAAGGAGATTCATCAGAGAAAATGACTTTACCCCAGTCCTCAGCAGTCCGATCCCTGTACCTTTTGCAGAATATCAGTCGGTCCCTGATGTTTTTCCTGGAGAGAAGTGGCTTCTTTGCTGCCCTTCTTGACACCAGGCCATCCTCCAAAAGTCTTCACCTCACTGTGCGTGCAGATGCACTCACACCTGCCTGCTGCCATTCCTGAGCAAGCTCTGCACTGGTTGTGCCCCGATCGCGCAGCTGAATCAACTTTAGGAGACAGTCCTGGCACTTGCTGGACTTTCTTGGGCGCTCTGAAGGCTTCTTCAAAACAATTGAAACTCTCTCCTTGAAGTTCTTGATGATCCGATAAATGGTTGATTTAGGTGCAATCTTACTAGCAGCAATATCCTTGCCTGTGAAGCCCTTTTTGTGCAAAGCAATGATGACGGCATGTGTTTCCTTGCAGGTAACCATGGTTAACAGAGGAAGAACAATGATTTCAAGCACCACCCTCCTTTTAAAGCTTCCAGTCTGTTATTCTAACTCAATCAGCATGACAGAGTGATCTCCAGCCTTGTCCTCGTCAACACTCTCACCTGTGTTAACAAGAGAATCACTGACATGATGGCAGCTGGTCCTTTTGTGGCAGGGGTGAAATGCAGTGAAAATGTTTTTTGGGGGGATTCAGTTCATTTTCATGGCAAAGAGGGACTTTGCAATTAATTCCAATTAATCTGATCACTCTTCATGACATTCTGGAGTATATGCAAATTGCCATCATCAAAACTGAGGCAGCAGACGTTGTGAAAATTAGTATTTGTGTCATTTTCAAAACTTTTGACCGTGACTGTACACACACACACACACTCACATACAATCATCATATACACTACCGTTCAAACGTTTGGGGCCACTTAGAAACGTCCTTGTTTTCGAAAGAAAAGCAATTTTTTTGTCCATTAAAATAACATCAAATTGATCAGAAATACAGTGTAGACATTCTTAATGTTGTAAATGGCTATTGTAGCTGGAAATGGCTGATTTTTAATGGAATATCTACATAGGCATACAGAGGTGACACGACTTCCTCCGAAGCTGCCTCCCCTCCTTGTTCGGGCAGGCTTCGGCGTTCGTCGTCACCAGCCTTCTAGCCACTGCCGCTCCATATCTCATCATTCCATTTGTCTTGTATTGTCAATTACACACACCTGGTACATATTCCCCTCATTAGTACGTGTTTAAGTGTTCCCTCTGCCCCTTGTCCTTGTGGGTGATTGTGAGGATTAGTAGCTCGGTTGAGCTCAGTATTTTGTATTGCCGTTGTATTTTCCCCGTGTGCATGTTTGTTCCAGCGCGCCTGTTTTGCGCACTGGACTGGTTACGCTGGATTACGGAATAAACTCTGTATACTGTGATTTACCCTCCTGCGCCTGACTCCTTCAAATCACGCATCACAAGAGGACCATTATCAGCAACCATCAGTCCTGTGCTCCAATGGCACGTTGTGTTTGCTAATCCAAGTTCATCATTTTAAAGGGCTAATTGATCATTAGAAAACCCTTTTGCAATTATGTTAGCACAGCTGAAAACTGTTGTGCTGATTAAATAAGCAATACAAATAGCCTTCTTGAGACTAGTTGAGTATCTGGAGCATCAGCAATTGTTGGGTTTGATTACAGGCTCAAAATGGCCAGAAACAAAGAACTTTCTTCTGAAACTCGTCAGTCTATTCTTGTTCTGAGAAATGAAGGCTATTCCATGTGAGAAATTGCCAAGAAACTGAAGATCTTGTACAACGCTGTGTACTACTCTCTTCACAGAACAGCGCAAACTGGCTCTAACCAGAAAAGAAAGAGGAGTGGGAGGCCCCGGTGCACAACTGAGCAAGAGGACAAATACATTAGAGTGTGTAGTTTGAGAAACAGATGCCTCACAGGCCCTCAACTGGCAGCTTCATTAAATAGTACCCGCAAAACACCAGTCTCAACTTCAACAGTGAAGAGGCAACTCCGGGATGCTGACCTTCTAGGCAGAGTTGCAAAGAAAAAGCCATATCTCAGACTGGCCAGTAAAAAGAAAATATTAAGATGGGCAAAAGAACACAGACACTGGACAGAAGAAGATTGGAAAAAAGTGTTATGGACAGACGAATGGAAGTTTGAGGTGTTCGGATCACAAAGAAGAACATTTGTGAGACGCAGACCAAATGAAAAGATGCTGGAGGAGTGCTTGATGCCTTCTGTCAAACATGGTGGAGACAATGTGATGGTCTGGGGGTGCTTTGGTGGTGGTAAAGTGGGAGATTTGTACAGGGTAAAAGGGATCTTGAAGAAGGAAGTCTATCACTCCATTTTGCAATGCCATGCCATACCCTGTGGACAGCGCTTGATTGGAGCCAATTTCCTCCTACAACAGGACAATGACCCAAAGCACAGCTCCAAACTATGCAATAACGTTTTAGGGAAGAAGCAATCAGCTGGTATTCTGTCTATAATGGAGTGGCCAGCACAGTCACCGGATCTCAACCCTATTGAGCTGTTGTGGGAGCAGCTTGACCGTATTGTACGTAAGAAGTGCCCATCAAGCCAATCTAACTTGTGGGAGGTGCTTCAGGAAGCATGGGGTGAAATCTTTTCAGATTACCTCAACAAATTGACAACTAGAATACCAAAGGTCTGCAAGGCTGTAATTGCTGCAAATGGAGGATTCTTTGACGAAAGCAATGTTTGAAGGACACAATTATTATTTCAATTAAAAATCATTATTTCTAACCTTGTCAATCACTACATTTCCTATTCATTTTGCTATATTTCCAATTCAAACTCATTTCATGTATATTGTCATGGAAAACAAGGACATTTCTAAGTGACCCCAAACTTTTGAACGGTAGAGTACACTGCTGCTATTCTGTTTATCATATATCCCGATGCCTAGTCACCTTACCCCTGTACATATCTACCTCTATCACTCCAGTATCCCTGCACATTGTAAATATGGTACTGGAATTTATTGACCTTGTATATGTTTGAATGGCGCCAGAGAAGATGGCTGCCGTTTTACAGCCCTCTAACCAATTGTACTATTATGTGTGTTTTTCCGCGTTATTTGTAATTTATTTTGTACATAATGTTTCTGCCATCGTCTCTTATAACCAAAAAGAGCTTCTGGATGTCAGGACAGCGATTACTCACCTCGTATTGGACAAATATTTTTTCTTCAACGAGGCGGCCGCGAAGCATATCCTACAGACACACGACAAGGCCCAAATCCCCGTAATTCGCATGAGAAAGAGACGGAGATATCGTGGACGTAGGTCGGGGTGCCTTGTAAGGATCCGACGGCGAGCGAGTAAATTGCCTCTCCCATCAATCCTATTAGCCAATCTTCAATAATTTGAGAATAAATTGGATGACCTAAGATTACGGTTATCCTACCAACGGGACATGAAAAACTGTAATATCTTATGTTTCACCGAGTCGTGGCTGAACGACGACATGGACAACATACAGCTAGCGGGCTATACGCTACATCGGCAGGATAGAATGGCTGACTCTGGTAAGACAAGGGGTGGCGGTGTATATTTGAAAACAACAGCTGTTGCACAAAATCAAATACTAAGGAAGTCTCGAGGTTTTGCTCGACTGAGGTAGAGTATCTCATGATAAGCTGTAGACCACACTATTTACCAAGAGAGTTTTCATCTATATTTTTCATAGCTGTCTATTTACCACCACAAACCAATGCTGGCATTAAGATTGCACTGAATGAGCTGTATAAGGCCATAAGTGAACAGGAAAACGCTCACCCATAGGCAGCGCTCCTAGTGGCCGGGGACTTTAATGCAGGGAAACTTAAATCCGTTCTACCTAATTTCTACCAGCATGTTAAATGTGCAACCAGAGAAAAAAAAAAACTCTAGACCACCTTTACTCCACACACAGAGACGCATACAAAGCTCTCCCTCACCCTCCATTTGGCAAATCTGACCATTACTCTATCCTCCTGATTCCTGCTTATAAGCAAAAACTAAAGCAGGAAGCACCAGTGACTCGGTTAATAAAAAAGTGGTCAGATGACGCAGATGCTAAGCTACAGGACTGTTTTTCTAGCACAGACTGGAACATGTTCCGGGATTCTTCAGATAGCATTGAGGAGTACACCACATCAGTCACTGGCTTCATCAATAAGTGCATCGATGATGTCGTCCCCACAGTGACCGTACGTACATACCCCAACCAGAAGCCATGGATTACAGGAAACATCCGCACTGAGCTAAAGGGTAGAGCTGCCGCTTTCAAGGAGCGGGACTCTAACCCGGACGCTTATAAGAAATCCCGCTATGCCCTCCGACGAACCATCAAACAGGCAAAGAGTCAATACAGGACTAAGATTGAATCGTACTACACCGGCTCTGGTGCTCGTCGGATGTGGCAGGGCTTGAAAACTATTACAGACTACAAAGGGAAGCACAGCTGCGAGCTGCCGAGTGACACAAGACTTACAGACGAGCTAAACCACTTCTATGCTCACTTCGAGGCAAGCAACACTGAAGCATGCATGAGAGCACCAGCTGTTCCGGATGACTATGTGATCACGCTCTCCGTAGCCGATGTGAGTAAGACTTTTAAGCAGGTCAACATTCACAATGTACTCCGAGCATGTGCTGACCAACTGGCAAGTGTCTTCACTGACATTTTCAACATGTCCCTGACTGAGTCTGTAATACCAACATGTTTCAAGCAGACCACCATAGTCCCCGTGCCCAAGGACACTAAGATAACCTGCCTAAATGACTACCGACCCGTAGCACAGACGTCTGTAGCCATGAAGTGCTTTGAAAGGCTGGTCATGGCTCACATCAACACCATTATCCCAGAAACCTTAGACCCACTCCAATTTGCATACCGCCCCAACAGATCCACAGATGATGCAATCTCTATTGCACTCCACACTGCCCTTTCCCACCTGGACAAGAGGAACACCTACGTGAGAATGCTATTCATTGACTACAGCTCAGCATTCAACACCATAGTGCCCTCAAAGCTCATCACTAAGCTAAGGATCCTGGGACTAAACACTTCCCTCTGCAACTGGATCCTGGACTTCCTGACGGGCCGCCCCCAGGTGGTAAGGGTAGGTAACAACACATCTGCCACACTGATCCTCAACACGGGGGCCCCTCAGGGGTGCGTGCTCAGTCCCCTCCTGTACTCCCTGTTCACACATGACTGCATGGCCAGACACGACTCCAACACCATCATTAGGTTTGCCTACGACACAACAGTGGTGGGCCTGATCACCGACAACGATGAGACAGCAAATAGGGAGGATGTCAGAGACCTGGCCGTGTGGTGCCAGGATAACAACCTCTCCCTCAACGTGACCAAGACAAAGGAGATGATTGTGGACTACAGGAAAAAAAAGAGGACTGAGCATGCCCCCATTTTCATCGACAGGGCTGTAGTGGAACAGGTTGAGAGCTTCAAGTTCCTTGGTGTCCACATAACCAACGAACTATCATGGTCCAAACACACCAAGACAGTTGTGAAGAGGGCACGACAAAGCCTATTCCCCCTCAGGAGACTGAAAAGATTTGGCATGGGTCCTCAGATCCTCAAAAAATTATACAGCTGCACCATCGAGAGCATCCTGACTGGTTGCATCACCGCCTGGTATGGCAACTGCTTGGCCTCCGACCGCAAGGCACTACTGAGGGTAGTGCGTACGGCCCAGTACATCACTGGGGCCAAGCTTCCTGCCATCCAGGACCTCTATACCAGGCGGTGTCAGAGGAAGGCCCTCAAAATTGTCAAAGACTCCAGCCACCCATGTCGTAGACTGTTCTCTCTGCTACCGCACGGCAAGCGGTACTGGAGTGCCAAGTATAGGTCCAAAATACTTTTCAACAGCTTCTACCCCCAAGCCATAAGACTCCTGAACAGCTAATCATGGCTACCAGGACTATTTGCACTGCCCCCCCACCCCCACCCCCCACCCCATCTTTTTATGCTGCTGCTACTCTGTTAATTATTTATGCATAGTCACTTTAACTCTACCCACATGTACATATTACTTCAACTACCTCAACTAGCCGGTGCCCCCGCACATTGACTCTGCACCGGTACCCCACTGTATACAGTGAGGGAAAAATGTATTTGATCCGCTGCTGATTTTGTACGTTTGCCCACTGACAAAGAAATGTTCAGTCTATAATTTTAATGGTAGGTTTATTTGAACAGTGAGGGACAGAATAACAACATAAAAATCCAGAAAAACGCATGTCAAAAATGTTATAAATTGATTTACATTTTAATGAGGGAAATAAGTATTTGACCCCCTCTCAATCAGAAAGATTTCTGGCTCCCAGGTGTCTTTTATACAGGTAACGAGCTGAGATTAGGAGCACACTCTTAAAGGGAGTGCTCCTAATCTCAGCTTGTTACCTGTATAAAAGACACCTGTCCACAGAAGCAATCAATCAATCAGATTCCAAACACTCCACCATGGACAAGACCAAAGAGCTCTCCAAGGATGTCAGGGACAAGATTGTAGACCTACACAAGGCTGGAATGGGCTACAAGACCATTGCCAAGCAGCTTGGTGAGAAGATGACAACAGTTGGTGTGATTATTTGCAAATGGAAGAAACACAAAAGAACTGTCAATCTCCCTCGGCCTGGGGCTCCATGCAAGATCTCACCTTGTGGAGTTGCAATGATCATGAGAACGGTGAGGAATCAGCCCAGAACTACACGGGAGGATCTTGTCAATGATCTCAAGGCAGCTGGGACCATAGTCACCAAGAAAACAATTGGTAACACACTATGCCGTGAAGGACTGAAATCCTGCAGCGCCCGCAAGGTCCCCCTGCTCAAGAAAGCACATATACAGGCCCGTCTGAAGTTTGCCAATGAACATCTGAATGATTCAGAGGAGAACTACAGTGGGGAAAAAAAGTATTTAGTCAGCCACCAATTGTGCAAGTTCTCCCACTTAAAAAGATGAGAGAGGCCTGTAATTTTCATCATAGGTACACGTCAACTATGACAGACAAAATGAGGAAAAAAAATCCAGAAAATCACATTGTAGGATTTGTAATGAATTTATTGGCATATGATGGTGGAAAATAAGTATTTGGTCAATAACAAAAGTTTCTCAATACTTTGTTATATACCCTTTGTTGGCAATGACACAGGTCAAACGTTTTCTGTAAGTCTTCACAAGGTTTTCACACACTGTTGCTGGGATTTTGGCCCATTCCTCCATGCAGATCTCCTCTAGAGCAGTGATGTTTTGGGGCTGTCGCTGGGCAACACAGACTTTCAACTCCCCTCCAAAGATTTTCTATGGGGTTGAGATCTGGAGACTGGCTAGGCCACTCCAGGACCTTGAAATGCTTCTTACGAAGCCACTCCTTCGTTGCCCGGGCGGTGTGTTTGGGATCATTGTCATGCTGAAAGACCCAGCCACATTTCATCTTCAATGCCCTTGCTGATGGAAGGAGGGTTTCACTCAAAATCTCACGATACATGGCCCCATTCATTCTTTCCTTTACACGGATCAGTCGTCCTGGTCCCTTTGCAGAAAAACAGCCCCAAAGCATGATGTTTCCAACCCCATGCTTCACAGTAGGTATGGTGTTCTTTGGATGCAACTCAGCATTCTTTGTCCTCCAAACATGACGAGTTGAGTTTTTACCAAAAAGTTATATTTTGGTTTCATCTGACCATATGACATTCTCCCAATCCTCTTCTGGATCATCCAAATGCACTTCAGACGGGCCTGGACATGTACTGGCTTAAGCAGGGGGACACGTCTCGCACTGCAGGATTTGAGTCCCTGGCGGCGTAGTGTGTTACTGATGGTTGGCTTTGTTACTTTGGTCCCAGCTCTCTGCAGGTCATTCACTAGGTCCCCCCGTGTGGTTCTGGGATTTTTGCTCACCGTTCTTGTGATCATTTTGACCCCACGGGGTGAGATCTTGCGTGGAGCCCCAGATCGAGGGAGATTATCAGTGGTCTTGTATGTCTTCCATTTCCTAATAATTGCTCCCACAGTTGATTTCTTCAAACCAAGCTGCTTACCTATTGCAGATTCAGTCTTCCCAGCCTGGTGCAGGTCTACAATTTTGTTTTTGGTGTCCTTTGACAGCTCTTTGGTCTTGGCCATTGTGAAGTTTGGAGTGTGACTGTTTGAGGTTGTGGACAGGTGTATTTTATCTGATAACAAGTTCAAACAGGTGCCATTAATACAGGTAACGATTGGAGGACAGAGGAGCCTCTGAAAGAAGAAGTTACAGGTCTGTGAGAGCCAGAAATCTTGCTTGTTTGTAGGTGACCAAATACTTATTTTCCACCATAAATTGCAAATAAATTCATTAAAAATCCTACAATGGGATTTTCTGGATTTTTTTTCCTCAACTTGTCTGTCATAGTTGACGTGTACCTATGATGAAAATTACAGGCCTCTCTCATCTTTTTAAGTGGGAGAACTTGCACAATTGGTGGCTGACTAAATACTTTTTTTCCCCACTGTAGGTGAAAGTGTTGTGGTCAGATGAGACCAAAATCGAGCTCTTTGGCATCAACTCAACTCGCCGTGTGTGGAGGAGGAGGAATGCTGCCTATGACCCTAAGAACACCATCCGCACCGTCAAACATGGAGGTGGAAACATTATGCTTTGGGGGTGTTTTTCTGCTAAGGGGACAGGACAACTTCACCGCATCAAAGGGACGATGGACGGGGCCATGTACCGTCAAATCTTGGGTGAGAACCTCCTTCCTCAGTCAGGGCATTGAAAATGGGTCGTGGATTGGTATTCCAGCATGACAATGACCCAAAACACACGGCCAAGGCATCAAAGGAGTGGTTCAAGAAGAAGCACATTAAGGTCCTGGAGTGGCCTAGCCAGCCTCCAGACCTTAATCCCATAGAAAATCTGTGGAGGGAGCTGAAGGTTCGAGTTGCCAAACGACAGCCTCGAAACCTTAATGACTTGGAGACGATCTGCAAAGAGGAGTGGGACTAAATTCCTTCTGAGATGTGTGCAAACCTGGTGGCCAACTACAAGAAACGTCTGACCTCTGTGATTGCCAACAAGGGTTTTGCCACCAAGTACTAAGTCATGTTTTGCAGAGGGGTCAAATTCTTATTTCCCTCATTAAAATGCAAATCAATTCATAAAATTTTTGACATGCGTTTTTCTGCATTTTTTGTTGTTGTTACTCTGTCTCTCACTGTTCAAATAAACCTACCATTAAAATTATAGACTGATCATGTCTTTGTCAGTGGGCAAACGTACAAAATCAGCAGGGGATCAAATACTTTTTTCCCTCACTGTATATATAGCCTCCCTATTTTACTTCTGCTCTTTTTTTCTCAACACATTTTTGTTGTTGTTTTATTTTACTTTTTTATTAAAAATAAATGCACTGTTGGTTAAGGGCTGTAAGTAAGCATTTCACTGTAATGTCTGCACCTGTTGTATTCGGCGCATGTGGCCAATTCAATTTGATTTGATTTGATTTGATATATAGTATGCTTACTCACTTTCTTATTTTTATTTCTCATGTGTTTTTGTTCCACTTTATGTTATTTTTAGTAACATATTTATTTTATTTTATTATTTTATTATTTTAACATATTATTTATGTTATTTACACATATATTTTTTATAACATTATTATTGATTACTGCATTGTTAAGTTTAGAGCTGGCAAGAAAGGCATTTTATTGTACGTGTGCGCGTGACATTAAAACTTAAAACTTGTTTATTTTGGGTGCAAAAAACATTAACCTGGTGTTACAAGAATGTTCCCAGAACACATTTTGTCCATTCTTTAAAGGTTCCGAGGATGTTTTATTAGGTTGTGGGAACATTGTGTGGACATGACAAGAGATATTTTCCCAAAACACAAAAACTCAATTTGGGCTGATTATTACAATGTTTATATTAGGTTGCAAAATACATTTGCCTGATGTTGCAAGAACATTCCCAGAACACATTTTCTTATGTTCTTTAAAAGTTCCTAAAACTTTTATTTAGATTGTGGGAACATTTTGGGGATATGACAAGAGAAAACATGCTCAGTTATGATGACAATGTTCAATGTTTAAGTTAGGTTGCACTGGACATTCCCTTAATGTTGTAAGAATGAAATAAGTCAGTTTTTATATTGTTCATAGCATTTTTCTTTTAGGTTTAACATAATATTCCATTGATGTTCACACAATATACATTTGACCTTGTCTTTGAGGTCCTCAGAACATTTTAACCTAATATTACCACAACATTCTCAGTATAAGAAAGCAGACTGGAATATATCCGCATTATGTTTCTCTCCAGATGTAATGGCAACTCGCATTTGAGGACTGTATTATAGGTGATATAGAAACACATGGCATTTTAATTTATTTCACAGGACATTTGAATAGCATTTAATCATACCTGTGTTTTTTACACTTCATATGTTGAGAAACTGCACATTATTTCATTCCTAGGACATTTACACAGTGTTTATTATAAAATCACAACATATTTTTGACACTTCATATGTTCACAATCTGCACATGTGGGGTTTGAACCTGCAGATTATTAACCCTCTGCACCACCAGGGGATCGCTGTGTCCTTGTGTGTTTTTTGTTGTTGTCAAATATGGTCAATCAGGACACAGAACACAGAACAGTTATTAAAATATTCCCTTCCTGTTTACTGTATATGCTGTGTATTTGATGATTTCTTTCTTCATCACATGAGTTGAAAGAAATTAGATTTTCAAATTTGAGAAAATGTACAAATAATATCTTATTTAGTTTGAAGGTTCTGAGTTTGTATTTAAGAAGCATTTACATTTTAGTCATTTAGCAGACGTTCTATCCAGAGTGACTTACAGGAGCAATTAGGGTTAAGTGCCTTGCTCAATGGCACATTGACAGATTTTTCACCTAGTTGGCTCGGTGATTAGAACCAGTGATCTTTCAGTTACTGGCACAACGCTCTTAACCACTAAGCTACCTGCCGAAGCATATGAACACACAAGAATGCAAGTTATTTAAAATAAGCTCTATCCAAATATAATCACATTTCATAAGACCTTAAACACGTGATGAAAAGGAAGGGAATATTTTATGTTATAATGAAGAATGTGTTGGTATTAGTTGATTGTGTTTTGTATATATTGTGTATATTTATGTTTATTTGTCCTGTGCTGTATTTTACTTGTTTTATATTGTATTCAATTTTTTTGTTCTATGTCATGGCTCCCTTGAAAAAGAGACCCTGGTCTCAATGGTGATTCCCTGCTAAAATAAAGCTAAAATAAAAAGTTCTGAAGATTGAAGGTTCAATCCCACATATTTTGTAACCATGTCAAAAAAAAAGATGTATAAATCCAGTCAGAAATGCAGAATTTTGACTAATTAAAACATTGTGTAAAAATGTACTTTTTAACTTTTTTTAAAACACACCCGATATAATTCCTACTTTGAGACGCTTGATATGGTCTCCCCTAGCTTCTTTTTCATGATCTGAAAAGCAAAAGTGATCCTAGATCAGCACTCATAGTCTTGGATACCTTGTAAATATGGGCTCAGAAGTATGCAGCATATAAAGAGGGTAGGTGAAGTGATGGTGAATAACCCAGTTACCAGAATATCCCTGGGTTAGTTATGTCTAAGAAGGCAAAAAAAAGCATAGATTTCCTGATTGACCGTATTGCCATGAGTGGGGAAAAAAGTATTTAGTCAGCCACCAATTGTGCAAGTTCTCCCACTTAAAAAGATGAGAGAGGCCTGTAATTTTCATCATAGGTACACGTCAACTATGACAGACAAATTGAGATTTTTTTTCCAGAAAATCACATTGTAGGATTTTTAATGAATTTATTTGGAGATTATGGTGGAAAATAAGTATTTGGTCACCTACAAACAAGCAAGATTTCTGGCTCTCACAGACCTGTAACTTCTTCTTTAAGAGGCTCCTCTGTCCTCCACTCGTTTCCTGTATTAATTGTACATGTTTGAACTTGTTATCAGTATAAAAGACACCTGTCCACAACCTCAAACAGTCACACTCCAAACTCCACTATGGCCAAGACCAAAGAGCTGTCAAAGGACACCAGAAACAAAATTGTAGACCTGCACCAGGCTGGGAAGACTGAATCTGCAATAGGTAAGCAGCTTGGTTTGAAGAAATCAACTGTGGGAGCAATTATTAGGAAATGGAAGACATACAAGACCACTGATAATCTCCCTCGATCTGGGGCTCCACGCAAGATCTCACCCCGTGGGGTCAAAATGATCACAAGAACGGTGAGCAAAAATCCCAGAACCACACGGGGGGACCTAGTGAATGACCTGCAGAGAGCTGGGACCAAAGTAACAAAGCCTACCATCAGTAACACACTACGCCGCCAGGGACTCAAATCCTGCAGTGCCAGACGTGTCCCCCTACTTAAGCCAGTACATGCCCAGGCCCATCTGAAGTTTGCTAGAGTGCATTTGGATGATCCAGAAGAGGATTGGGAGAATGTCATATGGTCAGATGAAACCAAAATATAACTTTTTGGTAAAAACTCAACTCGTCGTGTTTGGAGGACAAAGAATGCTGAGTTGCATCCAAAGAACACCATACCTACTGTGAAGCATGGGGGTGGAAACATCATGATTTGGGGCTGTTTTTTCTGCAAAGGGACCAGGACGACTGATCCGTGTAAAGGAAAGAATGAATGGGGCCATGTATCGTGAGATTTTGAGTGAAAACCTCCTTCCATCAGCAAGGGCATTGAAGATGAAACGTGGCTGGGTCTTTCAGCATGACAATGATCCCAAACACACCGCCCGGGCAACGAAGGAGTGGCTTCGTAAGAAGCATTTCAAGGTCCTGGAGTGGCCTAGCCAGTCTCCAGATCTCAACCCCATAGAAAATCTTTGGAGGGAGTTGAAAGTCCGTGTTGCCCAGCGACAGCCCCAAAACATCACTGCTCTAGAGGAGATCTGCATGGAGGAATGGGCCAAAATACCAGCAACAGTGTGTGAAAACCTTGTGAAGACTTACAGAAAACGTTTGACCTGTGTCATTGCCAACAAAGGGTATATAACAAAGTATTGAAAAACTTTTGTTATTGACCAAATACTTATTTTCCACCATAATTTGCAAATAAAATTCATTAAAAATCATCAGCAAGCTTTCCTGGTGGCACAGCGGATAAATACCTGTCTTAAAAACCAAACTTTTGCAGGTTCAAACCCCCAGATTGTCAACAAAGGAAGTGTAAGAAATATGGTTGTGTTTGTGTGATTAAATGCTGTTCAAATGTCCTATGAATGAAATTAAAATGCCATGTGTCTCCATATCACCTTAATACAGTCCTCAAATACGAATAGGCTCTATGCACGCATCACTTCCGCATTGGCGTAAGGATGTTTGGGCATTTCCGGTTACCGGAAAAAAACAGACAGTGACAGTAGACCGTTATGATGGCAGAGATGAAGTTTACAAGGTGTTTGCTGGAGTTGCCTAAAGTATCTGTTAATGATATACGGAGGGTTGTCCGGACATCCAGTACGACACCACGTAGCAAACTGGATAAAGGCTTCAAATTTTACGTTTCTTATTTTCTTTGCAACTTTGAAGGTAAAATGCTAACGCTAGCTAGCCTGAGCTAGAAGCCTTGCTTTGGTGTTTTAAGTCATGACTCCGTCCTGCTTCAGGTTAATCATGCCTTAAATAAAGTTTAATCATGTGTATATACCTCTCACTTCATGTGTTTGTACTTTTATGAAAGTATCAGGTAAAAACAGGGCTACAAATGAGATCTCTGTGAGAGCCCACTGCTACCGCTCAATGAAGAAACTAAAGCCACCACACCAGCTGAGAGTAGGACTAGATTAAGTGACACGTTCAAAGTTCTGTTGAACTTGTTCAAGGTTCCGTTCAACACATGTTTTATTTGTTTAATGTTACCACAGCTTTGATTGCCATTGCTAAGAGAACACTTTAGAACTTTAGTGGTTTTCACGATAGCTGAACAGTGGTAGCCTAATACAGACCAGGGTAGCTGAGTGGGAATTGCCATGCTTTGTTGTTTTTTAATTTTATTTTTATTTCACCTTTATTTAACCAGGTAAGCCAGTTGAGAACAAGTTCTCATTTACAACTGTGACCTGGCCAAGATAAAGCAAAGCAGTGCGATTAAAAACAACAACACAGAGTTACATATGGGGTAAAACAAAACATAAAGTCAAAAAATACAACATAAAATATATATACAGTGTGTGCAAATGTAGCAAGTTATGGAGGTAAGGCAATAAATAGTCTATAGTGCAAAATAATTACAATTAGTATTAACACTGGAATGATAGATGTGCAAGAGATTATGTGCAAATAGAGATACTGGGGTGCAAATGAGCAAAATAAATAACAATATAGGGATGAGGTAGTTGGGTGGGCTAATTTCAGATGGGCTGTGTACAGGTGCAGTGATCGGTAAGGTGCTCTGACAACTGATGCTTAAAGTTAGTGAGGGAGATAAGAGTCTCCAGCTTCAGAGATTTTTGCAATTTGTTCCAGTCATTGGCAGCAGAGAACTGGAAGGAATGGCGGCCAAAGGAGGTGTTGGCTTTGGGGATGACCAGTGAGATATACCTGCTGGAGTGCATACTACGGGTGGGTGTTGCTATGGTGACCAATGAGCTAAGATAAGGTGGGGATTAGCCTAGCAGTGATTTATAGATGGCCTGGAGCCAGTGGGTTTGACGACGAACATATAATGAGGACCAGCCAACAAGAGCGTACAGGTCACAATGGTGGGTAGTGTATGGGGCTTTGGAGACAAAACGGATGGCACTGTGATAGACTACATCCAATTTGCTGAGTAGAGTGTTGGAGGCTATTTTGTAAATGACATCGCCGAAGTCAAGGATCGGTAAGATAGTCCGTTTTACGACTATTGGGTTTTCTAAATGTTCTTGAAATGTTCTGTGGACCTCCAAGACAAGGTAAAAGGTATATTGCTTGAACAGCAATGGAATATTATGTTAAACCTAAAACAGAGATGTTATGAACGTCATAAGAACTGACTTATTTCATTCTTACAACATTAAGGGAATGTCCTGTGCAACTAAAACATTGTATCAATGTCATCACAACTGAGCATATTTAGTGTTTTGGGAACTTTGTAATGTACCCACACTCTTCCCACAACCTAAATGTTCTGGGAAGCTTTAAAGAACTCAGAAAGGCTGTTCTGTCAACATTGTTGCAACATTAAATAATTTTTTTTGTGCACCTTGATACAAATATTATCTGAATGTCAACACAACTGCACAGTTTTTAAGTTTTGGGAAAATGTATCTTGTCATGTCCCCACAATGTTACCACAACCTAATTAAACATATTGAGCGAAGAACACAAGTATTTCGCTACTCCGCAATAACATCTACTTAATATGTGTATGCGACCAATAAATATGTATTTGATTTGATTTGATTTCTTGTAACATCAGGTTAATGTTTTTTGCACTCTAAAAGAAACATTGTAGAATTATCCGCAGAGCTGGAAAGTTTATGTGTTTTGGGAACATATACACTACCGTTCAAAAGTTTAGGGTCACTTAGAAATGTCCTTGTTTTCCATGAAAACATACATGAAATGAGTTTGAATAGGAAATATAGCAAAATGAATAGGAAATGCAGTCAAGGTTAGAAATAATGATTGTGTCCTTCAAACTTTGCTTTCGTTAATGAATCCTCCATTTGCAGCGATTATAGCCTTGCAGACCTTTGGCATTCTAGTTGTCAATTTGTTGAGGTAATCTGAAGAGATTTCACCTCATGCTTCCTGAAGCACCTCCCACAAGTTGGATTGGCTTGATGGGCACTTCTTACGTACCATACGGTCAAGCTGCTCCCACAACAGCTCAACAGGGTTGACATCCGTAAATGTGCTGGCCACTCCATTATAGACAGAATACCAGCTGACTGCTTCTTCCCTAAATAGTTATTGCATAGTTTGGAGCTGTGCTTTGGGTCATTGTCCTGTTGTAGGAGGAAATTGGCTCCAATCAAGCGTCGTCCACAGGGTATGGCATGGCGTTGCAAAATGGAGTGATAGCCTTCCTTCTTCAAGATATCTTTAACCCTGTACAAATCTCCCACTTTACCACCACCAAAGCACCCCCAGACCATCACATTGCCTCCACCATGCTTGACAGATGGCATCAAGCACTCCTCCAGCATCTTTTCATTTGGTCTGTGTCTCACAAATGTTCTTTGTGATCCGAACACCTCAAGCTTCGATTTGTCTGTCCATAACACTTTTTTCCAATCTTCCTCTGTCCAGTGTCTGTGTTCTTTTGCCCATCTTAATATTTTATTTTTATTGGCCAGTCTGAGATATGGCTTTTTCTTTCCAGCTCTGCCTAGAAGGTCAGCATCCCGGAGTCGCCTCTTTACTGTTGACGTTGAGACTGGTGTTTTGAGGGTACTATTTAATGAAGCTGCCAGTTGAGGACATGTGAGGCGTCTGTTTCTCAAACCAGACACTCTAATGTAGTTGTCCTCTTGCTCAGTTGTGCACCAGGGCCTCCCACTCCTCTTTCTTTTCTGGTTAGAGCCAGTTTGCGCTGTTCTGTGAAGGGAGTAGTACACAGCATTGTACGAGATCTTCAGTTTCTTGGCAATTTCTTGCATGGAATAGCCTTCATTTCTCAGAATAAGAGTAGACTGACGAGTTTCAGAAGAAAGCTCTTTGTTTCTGGCCATTTTGAGCCTGTAATCGAACCCACAATTGCTGATGCTCCAGATACTCAACTAGTCTCAAGAAGGCCAGTTGTATTGCTTCTTTAATCAGCACAACAGTTTTCAGCTCTGCTAACATAATTGCAAAATAGTTTTCTAATGATCAATTAGCCTTTTAAAATTATGAACTTGGATTAGCAACACAACGTGCCACTGGAACACAGGACTGATGGTTGCTGATAATGGGCCTCTGTACGCCTATGTAGATATTTCATAAAAAATCAGCCGTTTCCAGCTACAATAGCCATTTACAACATTCACAATGTCTACACTGTATTTCTGATCAATTTTATGTTATTTAAATGGACAAGGAAATTGCTTTTCTTTCGAAAACAAGGAAAGTGATCCCAAACTTTTGAACGGTAGTGTACATATACAGTACCAGTCAAAACTTTGGACACACCAGGGTTTTTCTTTATTTTTACTATGTTTTACATTGTAGAATAATGGGGAAGACATCAAAACTATGAAATAACATGTGGAATCATGCAGTAACCAAAAAAGTGTTAAACAAATCAAAATATATTTTATATTCAAGATTCTTCAAAGTAGCCATCCTATGCCTTGATGACAGCTTTGCACACTCTTGGCATTCCATCCCCTCCTCCGTATCCTGACACTCCTCCACCCCCTCCTCTGTATCCTGACACTCCTCCACCCCCTCCTCTGTATCCTGACACTCCTCCACCCCCTCCTCTGTATCCTGACACTCCTCCATTCCCTCCTCTGTATCCTGACACTCCTCTACCCCCTCCTCTGTATCCTGACACTCCTCCACCCCCTCCTCTGTATCCTGACACTCCTCCACCCCCCTCCTTTGTATCCTGACACTCCTCCATTCCCTCCTCTGTATCCTGACACTCCTCCACCCCCTCCACCCCCTCCTCTGTATCCTGACACTCCTCCACCCCCCTACCTCTGTATCCTGACACTCCTCCATTCCCTCCTCTGTATCCTGACACTCCTCCACCCCCTCCTCTGTATCCTGACACTCCTCCACCCCCTCCTCTGTATCCTGACACTCCTCCACCGCCTCCTCTGTATCATGACACTCCTCCACCCCCTCCTCTGTATCCTGACACTCCTCCACCCCCTCCTCTGTATCCTGACACTCCTCCATTCCCTCCTCTGTATCCTGACACTCCTCCACCCCCTCTTCTGTATCCTGACACTCCTCCACCGCCTCCTCTGTATCATGACACTCCTCCATTCCCTCCTCTGTATCATGACACTCCTCCATTCCCTCCTCTGTATCCTGACACTCCTCCATTCCCTCCTCTGTATCCTGACACTCCTCCACCGCCTCCTCTGTATCCTGACACTCCTCCATTCCCTCCTCTGTATCCTGACACTCCTCCACCGCCTCCTCTGTATCCTGACACTCCTCCATTCCCTCCTCTGTATCCTGACACTCCTCCATTCCCTCCTCTGTATCCTGACACTCCTCCACCGCCTCCTCTGTATCCTGACACTCCTCCATTCCCTCCTCTGTATCCTGACACTCCTCCACCGCCTCCTCTGTATCCTGACACTCCTCCACCCCCTCCTCTGTATCCTGACACTCCTCCACCCCCTCCTCTGTAACCTGACACTCCTCCTGTCACTCACTCCCTGCTCGGAGGTATGCATTTGTGTGTGTGTGTGTGTGTGTGTGTGTGTGTGTGTGTGTGTGTGTGTGTGTGTGTGTGTGTGTGTGTGTGTGTGTGTCGTGTATGTATGTAAGTGTGTGTGTGTTCCAGATACAGCCAGGAAATTTGACGTCCATCCAGGTAAGCAGGACACTGGGAGATGACTTCAAAACCGGCCACTAGGGGCAACAGTGAGCGCTATTACCATCAAGTAGGCTTGGGTTTTGCCAGGGGGTTGTGGACGGGGACGGTGGATGGCCGTAAACCGTGAGCTCTGGCTCTGAGGGTGACGTGTTCAAACCTAGTGCTAAGCACTTTAAAAAATAATAAAAAATAATATCCAAAACCTTAACCATTTGGAATGAATGCCTAAACTTAACCTTCGGCTTCTGCAGTGAGACTGTGAGAGCTTGTTGTCCAGATAAGCACACGTCCCCAAGACTATATGACCTCTGTCAGCTCCTTACCTTCATCCCTCCTCTTCCTCTTCCTCTCCTCCTCCTCCTCCTCCTCCTTCCTCTCCTCCTCCTCCTAACATGGACACTCACTCCTACAAAACCTATACCTACCATACAAGAGACCATTCAGGGGCTCAACCCCCTCTGAATGAGACGTTAGCTCCCCTAAATGCAACAAAAGTCCAATTTTGGGGGGTCTCTAAATAATGCTAATTTACCCATTCTCCTATTTGTTTAAAATGCAATAGGTACTGCTACAGTGGTAAATATGAAAATAAAAGCTAATTCAAATTAAACAAACACCCCCACCTCTGTGTCATGGTAAAAATAAATTAATAATCCATGTGGTTGCACTTGTTATTCCGGCACAATCCCATATTTCATCCCCTTTCAGGTGTCCCGACTTTTCTTTCTACAAAAAAGGTAATTTTGTCAGTGAGACACATGAATAAATTTAGGCTACAAGAGTGTAGACCTAATGGCAATCGCCGAATGTCATTACACTTTTTGGGGATTAGTAACAGATGTCTCTTTCTATGTATCAAATGGGTGCACAGTGCATTGGTTGGATGCTGATATTATTTTGGAGCGGACAAACATGACTGGTTGTGTTCATGCCACATTAAAAAGGTAATACATTTTTACTCTATTAAGCCCATACATTGGCACAAATAGGAGGTCCTGTGAAAAAAAAAGTGTCTCAATATGTCACAATATAATTCACACTCTGCAAGAGACTGTGGCTGAATAGCAACAAACACCTCTATGATGCATGCAATGTCTCACAGGAGAGGTAAAACTTTTCCGATTTATCCACTAATCTAATTTCCAAGAGTATACATTTTTTTCCACAGAGAAGAACCAGGCATATTCCAGTCATGTTCAGTCATGATGTTGAGGGTTTCACTCTCACAGTCTCAGCCTTTGTAGTTCACATCCCCATCAGACTTTGAGAAGTCGTGGAGAGAATATTGAAAATGAATGTGTGTGTGTATTTGTGTGTGTGTGTGTGTGTGTGTGTGTGCCGTGAGTGCCGTCCACATACACTCCCACATGCACTCCTTACAACTCAAGCACCATTCTCAGCAGTCTATATTGTTTACCTTCATACAGAGACAGAGGGACTGTTTTTGCAGTTCATTGCACAATGGCAATAGATTATTAGGCATTTACAGGAGTCTGCCCGAAAGCTGATTACAAGGCTGTAATTAATGGAAGCGAAATCTTAAGTCTTCCCAATTGAAACAGCAGACAGAAACTAACCGAGTGCTGTACTTGAGCCTGACAATACAGTCTCTCAACACGACCTGAGAGCCACTCAGAAGAAGAGGGACTGACTTACTAGGAGACAGCTAGGAGCAAAGTTGCATGCACGCATGAACGCACGCCTACACGCACACACGCACTTGGACCTAAGAACCACTCAATGTAGAAGAGGGACTGAAGAGATGCTCAGTGCTCTGTTATGGTAGGCTAAAGAGTGACAGGGGGCTAAGAGAATGAAACTCTATTTCCCTCTTGGGAGGGGCACTCTAAGGCCATTCTACGCCAGCATAGTTAAAAAATATTTTTGGTATCTCAGGTACCTCTTGGGAAGAAGGATGTTTGACATGCTTTTTACATTTGTATCACTAACCATTGTTTTGAAAATCATGATGAAAGTGGACATTTTAGGCCCTTTTTAAACCTGCTGTATACATGTTTCCCATAAGACCTTATGATCTGTAAACCCTACATGATACAGACAACATCTTGGTGTCATTATACTCCGTATAGTGTGCTCTAACATAACGGAGTATGTCTAGATTCTGATGTACACATTTTCACATGAATTTATTCAACATAAAAAATCTCAATATGAATATCTCAAAAGTAGTGTTTAAAAAATAAAAATAAAACATGCTATAAAAAGCACGTCAAACATCCTTCCTCCCAATGAGGTTTCTATGTGAGAATTTCCAAAATAATCTGATACCACCCAAAAAAATCAGGCTACGCTGGCATGGAAGCCCTTTAGGTGCTTGGCCAGCAGTTATGGGGGGAGGGTGACACCTACTTCCTACTTTTCTTTCTCTACTCCCCACTTCCTACAGCCCCTTGACAATCCTCTCCATACAGTCAGGCTCCATTCCATTTTGAATCAGTCCAGTCAGGAAATTGAATTGAAATCCAATTAGAGGATTTTTTAATAAATCCCATTTTCTGTATTGACTTAATGGGAATTGAACTGAGCCCCCTCACACCTCTTGACACCTTAGCCTCCTTGCCTTCTCCTTTGTATATTTGTGCTCACTGAACCCAACCCAGACATGACTGTAAGGCCCTCTAGCAGTTCCTGTAGTCATAAAGAGTAGCAGTGCTGATCTACGATCAGTTTTGCCATTCAGAACATAATGAATACGATTATATGGACAAAGGGGATCTGATCCTAGATCAGTACTGCTACTCTGAGATGCTTTACGAACACAGGCCCAGGTGTCCCAGCTCTCCAATCAGAAGAAAGAATGAAATAATGTTTTGGCCCACCAGGACCCCAGTTGAATAACCCTGCTGGAGGACAATGACTTTACAGTAACCCTGTTTCCTCCTCGTTAGTTCTCTCTCTTTTCTTCAGATCATCATTAGTCTCTCTCTCTCTTCAGGTGGTGTCAGTGAACCAATAATATCCCTCCACCACCAGACCAAATTACTCCTCCAGATCACTCCGCCAAACAAATTACTCCTCCAGATCAATCCGCCCAAACAAATTACTCCTCCAGATCACTCCGCCAAACAAATTACTCCTCCAGATCAATCCGCCCAAACAAATTACTCCTCCAGATCACACCGCCAAACAAATTTCTCCTCCAGATCACTTCGCCAAACAAAATTACTCCTCCAGATCACACCGCCAAAACAAATTACTCCTCCCAGCATAACAACAACATCCATAGTCCCTCTGCAATCAGAACTTGTCTCTCTCAGCTTGTCTCTGTCTATCTCTCTCTCTCTCCTCCATTACGCTTCCTCTCCCTTTGATGTAGTTCTGTTCTTGAGCTGTTCTTGCCTATTAATGTTCTGTATTATGTCATGTTTCATGTTTTGTGTGGACCCCAGGAAGAGTAGCTGCTGCTTTTGCAACAGCTAATGGGGATCCTAATAAAATACCCCCCCCCCCCCCCTCCTGTGTGTTTGTGATAAGATTAAGTGTTCTCCCTATCTTCTCCTGTGTGTGTGTGTGTGTGTGTGTGTGTGTGTGTGTGTGTGTGTGTGTGTGTGTGTGTGTGTGTCAAGGGAGCGTGTTGCAATCCTCCCGTGTGTGCATAACGGGAGCGTGAGTGTATGTTGTCTCTCCTCAGGAGCGTGTGTGTTGGCGCGACAGAGTGGAGAGTCGTTGGGCTTGTTGTGGCGTTGTGTAGCTGTCAGCCCCGCAGCCGCAGGAAGACATATAGGGACATAGAGAACAGGACAGGAGTGACTGTCAGTGACTGACAGAAAACTTCTCTGTCATTAAACTGCTGCTGCTGGTTTGAGCCAATGAGCGAAAAGGAGAGAGAAGAAGTGTCACGCCCTGGCTCTGGGGACTCTTTAATGTTGAGCCAGGGTGTGGATTTTCTTTGTTATAGTTTCTATGTTGTGTTCTAGATCGTTTATTTCTATGTTGGCCAGGGTGGTTCCCAATCAGAGACAGCTGTGGCTCGTTGTCTCTGACTGGGGACCATACTTAGGCAGCCTTTTGGCACTGTTTATTGTGGGATCTTGTTCTGTATAGGTTTGTTTTGGTGTAGAACCTTTAGACTTCACGTATCGTTTTGTTGTTTTGTTGTGGATGTTAAGTACTCATTAAAAGATGTACGCCTATCACGCTGCGCCTTGGTCCGGTTCTTATGACGATCGTGACAGAAGATCCCACCACGACTGGATCAAGCAGTGTGAAGAGGAGAGAGGATGGACTTGGGAGGAGAAGAGTGAGAGTCTGGCGAGAGCCATGGAGGCCATGTTCACGGGGGAGAGACAAGCCCGTTCCTGATTCCCGCACAAGGCCAGTGGTGTGTGATCCCAGTACGGTCAGGCCCGTTCCTGCTCCCCGCACTAAGCCTGTGGTGCGCGTCGCCAGCCCGGTCCGGCCTGTTCCTGCTCCCCGCACCAAGCCAGTGGTGCGCGGTCGTCAGCCCGGTCCGGCCCGTTCCTGCTCCCGCACCAAGCCTGTGGTGCGCGTCGCCAGCCCGGTCCGGCCCGTTCCTGCTCCCCGCACCAAGCCAGTGGTGCGCGTCGTCAGCCCGGTCCGGCCCGTTCCTGCTCCCCCGCACCAAGCCAGTGGTGCGCGTCGCCAGCCCGGTCCGCCCG
Organism: Coregonus clupeaformis; assembly: GCF_020615455.1. Taxonomy (NCBI): domain Eukaryota; kingdom Metazoa; phylum Chordata; class Actinopteri; order Salmoniformes; family Salmonidae; genus Coregonus; species Coregonus clupeaformis. The sequence continues at coordinate 5,282,600 of NC_059224.1, read as the reverse complement.
TTCCTGCTCCCCGCACCAAGCCAGTGGTGCGCGTCGTCAGCCCGGTCCGCCCGTTCCTGCTCCCCGCACCAAGCCAGTGGTGCGCGTCGTCAGCCCGGTCCGGCCCGTTCCTGCTCCCCGCACCAAGCCAGTGGTGCACGTCATCAGTCCGGCACGGCCCGTGCCTGTTCCACCGGGTGCCTGGTGCGGCACCGGTCAGCTGCTCCACACCGAGCAAGAGCAATCCGCTCCACCGGTGTCCAGTCCAGCTCCAGCCAGCGGGGCCAGACCAGACCAGGGGTGCTACGGGGGGGTGGAAAGAGAGTGGTGGTCACGCCCGGAGCCGGATCCGCCTCCGAGGCGGAGTGCCCACCCGGCCCCTCCCCTGTTGTGTTTGGTTGGTGCGATCGCAGTCCGCGCCTTTGGGGGGGGGGTACTGTCACGCCCTGGCTCTGGGGACTCTTTAATGTTGAGCCAGGGTGTGGATTTTCTTTGTTATAGTTTCTATGTTGTGTTCTAGATCGTTTATTTCTATGTTGGCCAGGGTGGTTCCCAATCAGAGACAGCTGTGGCTCGTTGTCTCTGATTGGGGACCATACTTAGGCAGCCTTTTGGCACTGTTTATTGTGGGATCTTGCTCTGTATAGGTTTGTTTTGGTGTAGAACCTTTAGACTTCACGTATCGTTTTGTTGTTTTGTTGTGGATGTTAAGTACTCATTAAAAGATGTATGCCTATCACGCTGCGCCTTGGTCCGGTTCGTATGACGATCGTGACAGAAGATCCCACCACGACTGGATCAAGCAGTGTGAAGAGGAGAGAGGATGGACTTGGGAGGAGAAGAGTGAGAGTCTGGCGAGAGCCATGGAGGCCATGTTCACGGGGGAGAGACAAGCCCGTTCCTGATTCCCGCACAAGGCCAGTGGTGTGTGATCCCAGTACGGTCAGGCCCGTTCCTGCTCCCCGCACTAAGCCTGTGGTGCGCGTCGCCAGCCCGGTCCGGCCTGTTCCTGCTCCCCGCACCAAGCCAGTGGTGCGCGTCGTCAGCCCGGTCCGGCCCGTTCCTGCTCCCCGCACCAAGCCTGTGGTGCGCGTCGCCAGCCCGGTCCGGCCCGTTCCTGCTCCCCGCACCAAGCCAGTGGTGCGCGTCGTCAGCCCGGTCCGGCCCGTTCCTGCTCCCCGCACCAAGCCAGTGGTGCGCGTCGCCAGCCCGGTCCGGCCGTGCTCTGCTCCCCGCACCAAGCCAGTGGTGCGCGTCGTCAGCCCGGTCCGGCCCGTTCCTGCTCCCCGCACCAAGCCAGTGGTGCGCGTCGTCAGCCCGGTCCGGCCCGTTCCTGCTCCCCGCACCAAGCCAGTGGTGCACGTCATCAGTCCGGCACGGCCCGTGCCTGTTCCACCGGTGCCTGGTGCGGCACCGGTCAGCTGCTCCACACCGGAGCAAGAGCAATCCGCTCCACCGGTGTCCAGTCCAGCTCCAGCCAGCGGGGCCAGACCAGACCAGGGGTGCTACGGGGGGGTGGAAAGAGAGTGGTGGTCACGCCCGGAGCCGGATCCGCCTCCGAGGCGGAGTGCCCACCCGGCCCCTCCCCTGTTGTGTTTGGTTGGTGCGATCGCAGTCCGCGCCTTTGGGGGGGGGTACTGTCACGCCCTGGCTCTGGGGACTCTTTAATGTTGAGCCAGGGTGTGGATTTTCTTTGTTATAGTTTCTATGTTGTGTTCTAGATCGTTTATTTCTATGTTGGCCAGGGTGGTTCCCAATCAGAGACAGCTGTGGCTCGTTGTCTCTGATTGGGGACCATACTTAGGCAGCCTTTTGGCACTGTTTATTGTGGGATCTTGCTCTGTATAGGTTTGTTTTGGTGTAGAACCTTTAGACTTCACGTATCGTTTTGTTGTTTTGTTGTGGATGTTAAGTACTCATTAAAAGATGTATGCCTATCACGCTGCGCCTTGGTCCGGTTCGTATGACGATCGTGACAAGAAGACAGGGTATTTACGGTTTTAGGCTATGCATGATTATGTACACTAAGTGGCCAGTTTATTAGGTACACCACCCCATTCACTAAAATAGTTTGCTCCTACAGACAGTGAGTCACGTGGCCGTGGCTTGCTATATAAAGCAGGCAGACAGGCATCGAGGCATTCAGTTACTGTTCAATTGAATGTTAGAATGGGCAGAACAAGTGACCTAAGAGACTTTGAGCGTGGTGTGATCGCCGGTGCCAGGCGTGCTGCTTCCAGTATCTCAGTAATGGCCGGCCTCCTGGGCTTTTCACGCACGACAGTGTCTAGGGTTTACCGAGAATGGTGCGACAAACAAAAAACATCCAGTCAGCGGCAGTCCTGTGGGCGAGAACAGCTTGTTGATGAGAGTTCAAAGGAGAATGGCAAGAATTGTGCAAGCTAACATGCGGGCCACAAACAGGCAAATAACGCTTCAGTACAACAGTGGTGTGCAGAAAAGCATCTCAGAACCCATAACTCGTCGGTCCTTGTCACGGATGGGCTATTGCAGCAGACAACCACACTGGGTTCCACTCCTATCAGCTAAAAACAAGAAGAAGCAGCTCCAGTGAGCATGCAATTACCAACTCTGGACAATTAATGACTGGAAAAATGTCGCCTGATCCAACGAAATCAGGTTCCTGCTCCATGCTGATGGCAGAGTCAGGATTTGGCATGAGTCCAAGGCACCATTCTGCCTGGTGTCAATGGTACAGGCTGGTGGCGGTGGTGTAATGTTGTGGGGAATGTTTTCCTGGCCCACATTAGGTCCCTTGATGCCAGTTGAGCAATGTTTCCATGCCTCGATTAATTCAGGCTGTTCTGGAGGAAAAGGGGAGTCCGACCCGGTACCAGATGAGAAGAAAGTGATGAGAGAAAAAACTGTGTCATTTGCATATACCCTGCCCATTCCCCTCCCCCGTATCCCAATTTGTGCCACCCATAAGTCAGAAACCTACATGCCAAGTATAGACCATATTGTGTTCTGTACAGGTTATAGAAAAGAGCAGAAGCACTTAATTATCTGGACCTACCTACCTACCTACCTACCTACCTACCTACCTACCTACCTACCTACCTACCTACCTACCTACCTACTTACAACCTCCGCTTCTATGTCAAAGATAATAAATCAAAAATACTACAGTAATGAATTGGTAATGCCCAATTCAGAGATTTTCTTTCTCCACTAATTGGTCTTTTGACCAATCACATCCGTTGTTTTTTGTCAGCAGATCTTTTTCAGAGCTGATCTGATTGGTCAAAATACCAATTTGTGAAAAAATTGTTGTTGATTTCCTTTGTGCATTTCTCTTCGTCTGTCTTTCTGTTGGTTTTGAGCGGTGGGTTTGGGTCTGTGTACAACACCTGTGTGGTTGTGTCCTTGGTCCAATCCCAAATGGACCCCTAGGCCCTAGGTACTTGTGGAGAGATGAGAGGGTTTGACAGCTGTAAGTAATAGCTCCACATAGCCACCTAACGTCCAGGCTCGGTGGAAGTTTCACCATATTGCGCTAATACCAATCAAATCGTCTATGATCTCCACATGTGTATAGGGTCTAGGGGTTACTTTAAAATTGGGCCCTCGTTGCCAGCTCCTGAGAGTGACAACGGGTGTACTCATTAGTCACAGACCGCTGCAAAACATTTGGTCTGTTGCAAAACGTTTTGCAACTGAAACTGTTTACTCTCTAAACGGAAAATGTTTTGCAATGAAAACGAGAGTTTCTATTGGACAAATTCAGGTAGGTCCCTCCCTGTTTGGTTCCTAGAGTAAACGGTTTCCATTGAAAAATGTTTTGCAACAGGAAAAATATTTGTAACGGTCTGCGACTAATGAATACACCTCAGCACAGCAGGTCACACTGCTCCTACTGTTTGACTGTCCTAACTCTTCCAACACCCACACACACCACCGTTTAATAATTCACCAGGCAATCTGCCGCATAACATTACTTTCACTTTTTAAAAAGAAGTAGAATTCAGATGCCATAAATGTCATAGCTCTGCATCGAAAATACAGATTGTATGGAAACCATGTTGTACAAAATAAAAGTGCACGTATCTACACACACCTAGGGCAAAAATGACCATAAAACGAATGTATAATCTAGTAGTGTGATTTAATTTGAAACTTTTCCTCAATGTGCGTTAAAAAGCAAAGACTGTATTGCTCCATTTACTAAACTGTAGTTACATCACCTCTTTATAGCACACGTTGTTGAAGAAAAGTTAATTGTCAAACTAACAGATTATAGTGGTTTACTGTATTTTTTGCACTCAGCAACAATTTGTTTGCACTATGAAAATGTAGGCCACACACACGTTCAATAACTGTGACTTCTCAACACCGGAGTGGAGCCGTATGTAATTCTCTTGAATGAATGCGACCTGATGCACTGTGAGCTCAATGTGATGTGGGAGTCATTTGTCAACCAATTAAAATGAGAAATAAAACATAACGATAATATATTTAATTTAAAGTTAGTTACTATGAAACATTATCGAAAACATCTGTATAACTTATGTTAATGTATTGTCTCTATATTGGACATATTCAATGATGCATTTTACTGTAAAGCAATAACGTGAAAAAATAAAATGGCAAAATAATTCCTGTACATTTGTCTCAACGGCGTTGAATGCAAGATTTTTTTAAAGTCACATATTAAATGTAGCAATTAATACAGATGTTGACAGCTGTGTTTTGACTTGAATTTCTCAGCTGTAGTGTTTGTCTACATACACCACATTACCAAAAGTATGTGGACACGTGCTCGTCGAACATCTCATTCCAAAATCATGGGCATTAATATGGTGTTGGTCCCCCCTTTGCTGCTATAACAGGCCTCACTCTCCTGGGAAGGATTTCCACTGCATGTTGGAACATTGCTGCTGGGACTTGTATTCAACCACAAGAGCATTATTGAGGTCAGGCACTGATGTTGGGCGATTAGGCCTGGCTCGCAGTCGGCATTCCATTTCATCCCAAAGGTGTTCGATGGGGTTGAGCTCAGGGCTCTGTGCAGGCCAGTCAAGTTCTTCCACACCGATCTTGACAAACCATTTCTGTATGGACCTCACTTTGTGCACAGGGGCATTGTCATGCTGAAACAGGAAAATGCCTTCCTAAACTATTGCCACAAAGTTGGAAGCACAGAATCGACTAGAATGTCATTGTATGCTGTAGTGTTAAGATGTCCCTTCACTGGAACTAAGGGGCCTAGCACGTTCCATGAAAAACAGCCCCAGACCATTATTCCTCCTCCACCAAACTTTACAGTTGGCACTATGCATTCGGGCAGGTAGCGTTCTCCTGGCATCCGTCAAACCCAGATTCGTCCGTCGGACTGCCAGATGGTGAAGCGTAATTCATCACTCCAGAGAAAGCATTTCCACTGCTCCAGAGTCCAATGGCAGCTAGCTTTACACTACTCCAGCTGATTCTTGGCATTGCGCATGGTGATCTTAGGCTTGTGTGCAGCTGCTCGGCCATGGAAACCCATTTCATGAAGCTCCGTACGAACAGTCATTGTGCTGATGTTGCTTCCAGAGGCAGTTTGGATGTCGGAAGTGAGTGTTGCAACCGAGGACAGACAATTTTTATGCATTATGGGCTTCAGCACTCAACGGTCCCGTTCTGTGAGTTTGTGTGGCCTACCACTTCGCGGCTGAGCTGTTGTTGATCCTAGACGTTTCCACTTCACAATAACAGCACTTACAGTTAACCGGGGCAGCTCTATAAGGGCAGAAATTTGACGAACTGACTTGTTGGAAAGGTGGCATCCTATGACGGAGCCACGTTGAAAGTCACTGAGCTCTTCAGTAAGGCCATTCTACTCTCAATGTTTGTATATGGAGATTGCATGGCTCTGTGCTCGATTTTATACACCTGTCAGTAACGGGTGTGACTGAAATAGCCGAATCCACTAATTTGAAAGGTTGTCCACATACTTTTGTATATATACTGTAGGAACACCTTCCCAATATTGAGATGCACCCCTTTTGCCCTGAGAAGAGCCTCAATTTGTCGGGGCATGGACTCTATAAGGTGTCGAAAGAATTCCATTGGGATGCTGGCCTATGTTGACTCCAATGATTCCCACAGTTATGTCAAGTTGCTGGATGTCCTTTGGGTGGTGGGCCATGCTTGATACACACGGGACACTGTTGAGCATGAAAAACCCAGCAGCGTTGCAGTTGTTGACACAAACCGGTGCGCCCAGGCGACCTGGCACCTCCTACCATACCCTGTTCAAAGGCACTTAACTCTTTTGTCTTGCCCATTCACACTCTGAATGGCACACATACACAATCCATGTCTCAATTGTCTCAAGGCTCAAAAATACTTATTTAACCTGTCTCCTCCCCTTCATCTACACTGATTAAAGAGGATTTAACAAGTGACATCAATAAGGGATCATAGCTTTCACCTGGATTGGAGAAGGTGGAAAGCTTCAAGTTCCTTGGCGTACACATCACCGACAAACTGAAATGGTCCACCCACGCAGACAGTGTGGTGAAGAAGGCGCAACAGAGCCTCTTCAACCTCAGGAGGCTGAAGAAATTCGGCTTAGCACTTAAAACCTTCACAAACGTTTACAGAGGCACAATTGAGAGCATCCTGTCGGGCTGTATCACCGCCTGGTACGGCAACTGCACCGCCCACAACCGCAGGGCTCTCCAGAGGGTGGTGCGGTCTGCCGAACGCATTAACGGGGGCAAACTACCTGCCCTCCAAGACACATACAGCACCTGATGTCACAGGAAGGCCAAAAAAATCATCAAGGACATCAACCACCCGAGCCACTGCCTGTTCACCCCGCTATCATCCAGAAGGCGAGGTCAGCACAGGTGCATCAAAGCTGGGACCGAGAGAATGAAAAACAGCTTCTATCTCAAGGCCAGTTTTGTGTGCATTGGTTATATGTTGTGAAATTGTTAGATATTACTTATTAGATATTACTGCACTGTCGGAGCTAGAAGCACAAGCATTTCGCTACACCCGCTATAACATCTGCTAAACACGTGCATGTGACAAATAAAATGTGATTTGATTCACCTGGTCAGTCTATGTCATGGAATGAGCGGTGTTGCTAATGTTTTGTACACTCAGTGTATATGTGTGTTTGGGTGCACTATCCCTGTGCATGTGTTAGTGTGTAGTGCTGGCTGTCTGCTCTGACACTGATAAATTCCCAGGCTGTTTTAGGAGCGTCTCAGAGAGACTCAATCCCTCTGGCTGACTGTCTGTTCCCTCTTATTATTTATTAGTGAGCCTAGCTGCAGCCTGGAACGCCTGGGCGGAGCTCCGTCTGTCAGGGAACAATCAATCTGCAGTAAGAAGCCTCAGCCCTGTCGTGGGGGGAGTCACAGCGGCTGGGAGCAGAGCAGGCACATTCTCCCCTCTGCTAATTTACACACTTGGATTGATACCGCTCACCAACAGACAAGTAGAGATACAGAGGTTTAGTCTACCAGCACCAAATTATTTCCAGAGGTGAATAAAGCTTTCTGGGGTATACTTTTTCTGCCATAATGACTTGAGGTCCTTACAATTCACATAATGTGCCTTTCCTGGCTTGGTAATACCACTCCAATACAGAGACAGAGCCCAGTGCCAGTATCACCCAATTACTCCCAGAGATAAAATAGATCTTTCTGGGATACGACTATTCTTCCATATGACTTTAGGTCCTTACAATTCCTATCATGTTGTATACCTTTACTGACTTGGAATGATACAGCTCACCAACAGTTGGAGATCCAGAGCTTTGTATCACCCAATTATGTCCATAGGTGAAAATCTAGGTAGCCTACGACAATTGACTTGAAGTCCTGACAATTCACATACTATTACACTTAAGCAATAAAGCACAAGGGGGTGTGGTATATGGCCAATATACCATGGCTAAGGGCTGTTCTTAAGCACGATGCAACGCGGAGTGCCTGGATACAGCCCTTAGCCATGGTATATTGGCCATATACCACAAACCCCCGAGGTGGCTTATTGCTATTATAAACTGGTTACCAACGTAATTAGAGCAGTACAAATCTATGTTTTGTCATACCCATGGTATACTGTCTGATATACCACGGCTGTCAGCCAATGAGCATTCATGGCTCAAACCGCCCAGTTTATTATCATAGACAAGACAATACACTGAGTATACCAAACATTAATAACAGTTTCCTAATGTTGAGTTGCACCCCTTTTGCCCTCAGCTCAGCTTCAATCCGCTGGGTCATGGATTCTACAAGGTGTCGAAAGCATTCCACAGGGATGCTGGCTCATGTTGACTCCAATGCTTCCCACAGTTGTGTCAAGTTGGCTTGATGTCCTTTGGGTGGTGGACCATTCTTGATACACACGGAAAACTGTTGAGCGTGAAAAACCCAGCAGTGTTGCAGTTCTTGACACAAACCAGTTCGCCTGGCACATATAAACATACCCTGTTCAAAGGCACTTCAATCTTTTGTCTTGCCCATTCACCCTCTGAATGGCACACATACACAATCCATGTCTCAATTGTCTCAGGGCTTAAGAATCCTTCTTTAATCTGTCTCCTCCCCTTCATCTACACTGATTGAAGTGGATTTAACAAGTGACATCAATAAGGGATCATAGCTTTCACCTGGATTCCCCTGGTCAATCTGTCATGGAATATAATCATTGTATATCAGTTCTATATTTCAGCAATAAGGCCCAAGGAGGTGTGGTAAATGGCCAATATACCACAAACCCCAGAGGTGCCTTATTGCTATTATAAACAGGTTACCAACGTAATTAGAGCAGTAAAAAGTAATGTTTTGTCATACCCACGGTATACGGTCTGATATACCACGGCTTTCAGCCAATCAGCATTCAGGGCTTGAACCATCCATTATATATTTATGATTATACTGCTGATGAACTGTATACAAATACAGAGCCTTGTGCCACCACTAACTAATTATATCTAGAGGCGAATAAAGCTTTCTAGGCTAAGACCAGTCTGCCTTTTGACTTGATGATCACATGCTATGGTAGACAACAAGCAAACCATTATTGTTAATAATATACGATATGCTCTGCACAGTATGCTTAATTAAGCCTAATTAGAAGCAAAGAAAAGGGTTTTAAGACGAGGGAAAGAATAGAATGTTGTTTTTAACTTGAAAGTGATATTTCAGTGTTTTGATTAACTGGGTCATTCTTTCTGTTTTAGCCATAGAGTCTGTGTATGTGTATGTGTCTGTGTCTGTGTATGTGTATGTGTATGTGTATGTGTATGTGTATGTGTATGTGTATGTGTATGTGTATGTGTATGTGTATGTGTATGTGTATGTGTATGTGTCGGTGTTAGTGTCTGTATCTGTGTATGTCTGTGTCTGTGTCTGTGTGTGTATGTGTCTTTCTCTGTGTATGTCTGTGTCTGTGACTGTCTGTGTGTGTGTCTGTGTATGTGTCTGCGTCTGTGTGTGTCTGTGTGTGTGTGTGTGTGTGTGGTGTCTGTGTGTGTGTGTGGTGTCATCTGTGTCTGTATATTTCCGTGTGTGTTTTTACCTGTTTAGTTTAAATGAGAGAGAGAGAGAGAACAAGAGAACGTAAGTGAGAGAACGACAGAGACCGAGAGAGAGAGAACAAGAGAAGGATAAAGAGAGAGAAAGATGTTCATAAAGAACAATAATTTCTGCCTCCTGGTGTTGGCGTGTTATCTGATGCACTTTTGTGTGTTTCTGAGAAATAACTCAAATCCAATTTTCCGACAACAGTTCCAGATATGGCCAATCCATTTTTCACAGCCAGCTGGGTAGCAGTGAATTAGGAAGTCAAACGGTCGCTTATCAGAAGGGAACACCATTTTCTCTGTGGAACCACTCTATACTGGGCAACTGGGGCTGACGGATGGCTCCTTTTAGAGCCCAGATGTTGCTTTTCTGCCACTGTGATTTTGTTTAGCTGACAGGTGTTGGGAAAAGAGAGAGAGACGTGGAAAGAGGATGTGCACACTCATTTTCTCCTTCCTTTGGCACTCTTTCTCTCCGGTCTCTCCCTCTGTTTGGCGTTAGCGTTGGAGATTTATTCCCAGAATCAGGACCGGTTTCTGCCAGCCTGCCTTTTGTTCTGAGTCCGACACTTCACATTCAATCATCAATAGGAGATTTACTGTGGATTAGTGTTCTCCTGTCCAACTTTTATGGTTGTTCATTGTGTACACATTTTTATGAAATAGCTGAAAAGGCTTTAATTAGACATAATTAAACCACTTCTGTGTATGTGTGTGTGTGTGTGTGTGTGTGTGTGTTTGTGTGTGTATCTAAAACAGTGGGAAGCTCCTCTTCACAAGGTATTACCCTCTGTGTGTGTGTGTGTGTGTGTGTGTGTGTGTGTGTGTGTGTGTGTGTGTGTGTGTGTGTGTGTGTGTGTGTGTGTGTGTACAGTTGAAGTCGGAAGTTTACATACACATTAGCCAAATACATTTAAACTCAATTTTTCACAATTCCTGACATTTAATCCTAGTAAAAATTCCCTGTCTTAGGTCAGTTAGGATCACCACTTTCTTTTAAGAATGTGAAATGTTAGAATAATAGTAGAGAGAATTATTTATTTCAGCTTTTATTTCTTTCATCACATTCACAGTGGGTCAGAAGTTTACATACACTCAATTAGTATTTGGTAGCATTGCCTTTACATTGTTTAACTTAGGTCAAATGTTTCGGGTAGCCTTCCACAAGCTTCCCACAATAATTTGGGTGAACTTTTGCCCATTCCTCCTGACAGAGCTGATGTAACTGAGTCAGGTTTGTAGGCATCCTTGCTCGCCCACGCTTTTTCAGTTCTGACCACAAATGTTCTGTAGGATTGAGGTCAGGGCTTTGTGATGGCCACTCCAATACCTTGACTTTGCTGTCCTTAAGCCATTCTGCCACAACTTTGTAAGTATGCTTGGGGTCATTGTCCATTTGGAAGACCCATTTGCAACCAAGCTTTAACTTCCTGACTGATGTCTTGAGATGTTGCTTCAATATATCCACATCATTTTCCTCCCTCATGATGCCATCTATTTTGTGAAGTGCACCAGTCCCTCCTGCAGCAAAGCAACCCCACAGCATGATGCTGCCACCCCCGTGCTTCACGGTTGGGATGGTGTTCTTCCTCCAACCATAACGATGGTCATTATGGCCAAACAGTTCTATTTTTGTTTCATCAGACCACAGGAAATTTTTCCAAAAAGTACGATCTTTGTCCCCATGTGCAGTTGCAAACCGTAGTCTGTCTTTTTTATGGCGGTTTTGGAGCAGTGGCTTCTTCCTTGCTGAGCGGCCTTTCAGGTTATGTCAGTATAGAACTCGTTTTATTGTGGATATAGATACTTTTGTACCTGTTTCCTCCAGCATCTTCACAAGGTCCTTTGCTGTTGTTCTGGGATTGATTTGCACTTTTCGCATCAAAGTACGTTCATCTCTAGGAGACAGAACGCCTCTCCTTCCTGAGCGGTATGACGGCTGCATGGTCCCATGGTGTTTTAACTTGCGTACTAAGGAATTTTCCAAGCTGTTTAAAGGCACAGTCAATTTAGTGTATGTAAACTTCTGACCCACTGGAATTGTGATACAGTGAATTATAAGTGAAAAAATCTGACTGTAAACAATTGTTGGAAAAATGACTTGTGTCATGCAAAAAGTAGATGTCCTAACCGACTTGCCAAAACTATAGTTTGTTGACAAGAAATTTGTGGAGTGGTTGAAAACCGAGCTTTAATGACTCCAACGTAAGTGTATGTAAACTTCCGACTTCAACTGTGCTCATTTACAAGATGTATCATTATGTTTTATTTTATTTTATTTTATTAATATTATATTTTTCATTAAACAGTTAGTTATTAGGTTGACTGTTCTAGAGTGTTCAAGAGTGTTCTAGCCTGTCAAAGAGATTCTCCGATGCTTTTGTATACTTTTTACGAAATTGTTCTGAAAGTAGCACTCACCAGCCAAAAGTGGTCCCCGAAAATGGTGTACTACGCCACATACAGTGGGGAGAACAAGTATTTGATACACTGCCGATTTTGCAGGTTTTCCTACTTACAAAGCATGTAGAGGTCTGTAATTTTTATAATAGGTACACTTCAACTGTGAGAGACGGAATCTAAAAATATCCAGAAAATCACATTGTATGATTTTTAAGTAATTAATTTGCATTTTATTGCATGACAAAAGTATTTGATCACCTACCAACCAGTAAGAATTCCGGCTCTCACAGACCTGTTAGTTTTTCTTTAAGAAGCCCTCCTGTTCTCCACTCATTACCTGTATTATCTGCACCTGTTTGAACTCGTTACCTGTATAAAAGACACCTGTCCACACACTCAATCAAACAGACTCCAACCTCTCCACAATGGCCAAGACCAGAGAGCTGTGTAAGGACATCAGGGATAAAATTGTAGACCTGCACAAGGCTGGGATGGGCTACAGGACAATAGGCAAGCAGCTTGGTGAGAAGGCAACAACTGTTGGCGCAATTATTAGAAAATGGAAGAAGTTCAAGATGACGGTCAATCACCCTCGGTCTGGGGCTCCATGCAAGATCTCACCTCGTGGGGCATCAATGATCATGAGGAAGGTGAGGGATCAGCCCAGAACTACACGGCAGGACCTGGTCAATGACCTGAAGAGAGCTGGGACCACAGTCTCAAAGAAAACCATTAGTAACACACTACGCCGTCATGGATTAAAATCCTGCAGCGCACGCAAGGTACCCCTGTGCAAGCCAGCGCATATCCAGGCCCGTCTGAAGTTTGCCAATGACCATCTGGATTATCCAGAGGAGGAATGGGAGAAGGTCATGTGGTTTGATGAGACAAAAATAGAGCTTTTTGGTCTAAACTCCACTCGCCGTGTTTGGAGGAAGAAGAAGGATGAGTACAACCCCAAGAACACCATCCCAACCATGAAGCATGGAGGTGGAAACATCATTCTTTGGGGATGCTTTTCTGCAAAGGGGACAGGACGACTGCACTGTATTGAGGGGAGGATGGATGGAGCCATGTATCGCGAGATCTTGGCCAACAACCTCCTTCCCTCAGTAAAAGCATTGAAGATGGGTCGTGGCTGGGTCTTCCAGCATGACAACGACCAAACACACAGCCAGGGCAACTAAGGAGTGGCTCCGTAAGATGCATCTCAAGGTCCTGGAGTGGCCTAGCCAGTCTCCAGACCTGAACCCAATAGAAAATCTTTGGAGGGAGCTGAAAGTCCGTATTGCCCAGCGACAACCCCAAAACCTGAAGGATCTGGAGAAGGTCTGTATGGAGGAGTGGGCCAAAATCCCTGCTGCAGTGTGTGCAAACCTGGTCAAGACCTACAGGAAACGTGTGATCTCTGTAATTGCAAACAAAGGTTTCTGTACCAAATATTAAGTTCTGCTTTTCTGATGTATCAAAAACTTATGTCATGCAATAAAATGAAAATTAATTACTTAAAAATCATACAATGTGATTTTCTGGATTTTTGTTTTAGATTCCGTCTCTCACAGTTGAAGTGTACCTATGATAAAAATTACAGACCTCTACATGCTTTGTAAGTAGGAAAACCTGCTAAATCGGCAGTGTATCAAATACTTGTTCTCCCCACTGTATGTGCAGATATGTGCACCACGTCATTGAGCTCTCTCTCTCTCGCTCTGCTGTGTGTGCATCATGTGCCTCTTGCTAGCTGTCACTCACATGCCGTGGGGCTGAAGCTCATTGACTGAACTCAAATTGCTTGGTGGCTGGCCCACATGGGGGAAAATGTAGGGAAAATGGCGCAGCACAGCTTCCATGAAAACAGTAGCTTTCAAACTAGGGATTTAGTGGCTAATTGAGGTAAGACAATAATTATGTTCATAGATTATGCATGTATGAACTACATATTGACAAATCCAGGCCAAAGCGGGAGATTAAGAAAATTCTTAGTAGTCGCCAAAGTTCCGGAGCATGTCTTTAATGCAGCAAGGTGCATATCCCACCCACCTGAGGATCTCTCCTTTTCAGCCATCTATTTCCTGTGTTTGAGGGGGGCATCATCCACTTGTCACTTAAATCTCGCTGGATTGATTCTTTTCATTTTACTCTGGAGACTCTTTCCCACTCTTGCTAGTGCCATTCGTTTTTTTCCTGTTAACAGTATGATCTTGGAAACGTTTGTTATGACCTGTCAAACACACTCAGGTAATGGCTGGAATGAGCACAATGGTTTACCGTTGCATCTATAAGAACGCCAACGCTTGGTCTGGGAATTAAACCACCAAATTAACACATGTCAACACTTACATCACAAGAAAGAGAAGAAAGATAACTTTATTTTGGTGAGTGTTGATTTGTTGTGCAATTAAATAAAGTATTCACATATAGTTGAAATGTTTACGAATTAGTTGCGCTGAAATTAAAGCAATTTTCGAAAATGAACACTCGGATACTAGTGATATAATGTGCGATACCTCCCTCCATCCCTCCCCCCCACTCTGTGTGTTGGTACCAAGCTAACAGTTCTAGGGAGAGAGAACGTTTTTGTTATGTTACCCATAATGCTCCCCAAATGTTTGAGTGTTCATTTGTCCATTAGTTAGGGGAACATTCTATCTTCTGAGAACCTTTTTAGCATGTTTTGGTGTTAAAGTTAGGAGAACATTCTGATCTAGAACGTGGTTACACTGTTCTTAGAATATACATCATTAATGTTCTAGACACGTTTCATGGGACATTGCAAGAATATTAATGTGTCCAGTTTTCATAGGTTTAGGTGAATATTCCATCAATGTACCGCCCAAAAATACATATAACATGGTTGGCATATTCTCCGAATATTAATGTTAATGTTCTCGACACGTTCTATTTTACATTAAGGGAATGGTCTCTGTCAGCCTCCCCTCTCTCCCTCTCTCCAGTCTCTGTCAGCCTCCCATCCCTCCCTCCCTCCAGTCTCTATCAGCTGTGTATTCTATGTGTGTGTGTCACTAACGTCTGCTTGTTGAACGCTGAGTGATTATTGGTATGAGTTAAGAACAATGGTGGGTTAATAAGGGTCAGGGCTGGGTTGGCTGTCAGGAGAGAAGGAGAGAGGGAAGGTGGAGGGTGAGAGGGAGAGGGAGAAAGAGAGGGAGGGTCGGAGGGAGGGTCAGGGCTGGGTTGGCTGTCAGGAGAGAAGGAGAGAGGGAGGGTGGAGGGTGAGAGGGAGAGGAAGAGAGAGAGGGAGGGTCGGCGGGAGGGTCAGGGCTGGGTTGGCTGTCAGGAGAGAGGGAGGGTAGAGGGAGAGGGAGGGAGGGAGGGAGGGAGGGCGGGAGGGAGGGAGGGAGGGAGGGAGGGTCAGGGCTGGGTTGACTGTCAGGAGAGAGGGAGGGTAGAGGGAGAGAGAGAGAGGGAGGGAGGGAGGGAGGGAGGGAGGGAAGGAGGGAGAGGAAGAGAGAGAGGGAGGGTCGGGCGGGAGGGTCAGGGCTGGGTTGGCTGTCAGGAGAGAGGGAGGGTAGAGGGAGAGAGGGAGGAGGGAGGGAGGGAGGGAGGGAGGGAGGGAGGGAGGGAGGGAGGGAGGGAGGGAGGGAGGGAGGGAGGGAGGGAGGGAGGGAGGGAGGGAGGGAGGGTCAGGGCTGGGTTGACTGTCAGGAGAGAGGGAGGGTAGAGAGAGAGAGAGGGAGGGAGGGAGGGAGGGTCAGAGGGAGGGAGGGTCAGGGCTGGGTTGACTGTTAGGAGACTGGGAGAGAGGGATAGCCATCACCTACAGAGATTTGAACCTGGAGAAGAGTCCCCTAAGCAAGCTGGTCCTGGGACTCCGTTCACAAACACAAACAGACCCCACAGAGCCCCAGGACACCAACACAATTAGACCCAACCAAATCATGAGAAAATAAAAATATAATTACTTGATTAATTAACAAAAAGACATAGCAAACTAGAATGCTGTTTGGCCGTAAACAGAGAGTACACAGTAGCAGAATACCTGACCACTGTGACTGACCCAAAATTAAGGAAAGCTTTGATGTACAGACTCAGTGAGCATAGCCTTGCTATTGAGAAAGGCCGCTGTAGGCAGACCTGGCTCTCAAGAGAAGACAGACCATGTGCCCACTGCCCACTGAGGTGGAAACTGAGCTGCACTTCAAAACCTCCTGCCAAATTTATGACCATATTAGATAGACATATTTCTCTCAGATTACACAGACCCCCAAAGAATTCGAAAACAAATCCAATTTTGATAAACTCCCATATCTATTGGGTGAAATACCACTGTGTGCAATCACAGCAGCAAGATTTGTGACCTGTTGCCACAAGAAAAGGGCAACCACTGAAGAACAAACACAATTGTAAATACAAACCGTATTTATGTTAATTTATTTTCCTTTTTGTACTTCGTTACATCGTTACAACACTGTATATAGACATATGACATTTGAAATGTCTTTATTATTTTGGAACTTTTGTGAGTGTAATGTTTACTGTTCATTTAATATAGTTTATTTCACTTTAGTTTATTATCTATTTCACTTGCTTTGGCAATGTAAACATATGTTTTCCATGCCAATAAAGCCCTGAAATTCAAATTGAATTGAGAGAGAGAGAGAGAGAGAGAGAGAGAGAGAGAGAGAGAGAGAGAGAGAGAGAGAGAGCGAGAGAGAGAGAGAGAGAGAGAGAGGGAGAGAGGGAGGATGAGGGAGGGGAGGGAGAGATGGAGAGAGCGAGAGAGGTTCGGAGGGAGGGAGGGTCAGGGCTGGGTTGGCTGTCAGGAGACATGGAGAGAGGGAGGGGAGGGAGGGTCGGAGGGAGGGAGGGTCAGGGCTGGGTTGGCTGTCAGGAAATTGGAACAAAAGAGGATGGAGGGAGGCAGAGGGGTAGAGGGGGGTGGGCGTCAGGGCTGGGTTAGTTGTCAGGAGACTAAAGCAGATTAAGAGGAAACTGTGTTGACTACAGTAATGCAATCGTGGTTACAGCCCCCAGCTTCCCTAGCCCCCTATGCTGTACACTGCACATGTATCAAAATGTAGCGTCTGGCTTTATATGGCTATTGCTAGAGGTAAGGACATGCATTGATAGCATGGTATGTACTGGGTGTGAGACACATCAAATATATAGTACAAATACTGAGCTACAGTATATTGTATACAAAAAATTTGGGAAATTATATTATTTTATACTAATACAATTGCTTTTAAGTAATAAAGTAATAAAATACATCTAAAAAAGATAGGGGTGAAAATGATTGGCACTCCTGTTTTCAATACTCCAGCACCCTCACCTTACAAGGACAACGCCACTGAGACTTTTTCTCTAAAATGTTTTATGAGAATGGAGAACACGTTGGGAATGATGAAAAAAAAAAGGAATCCAATTTTGATGGCTTTGCTACGGTGTTCCCTCAGTGAACCCAACGTTAATAGACAAACAGCAATCAATTAATTTAGGAAGGTAGTCTACCCCACTCTCTCTCTCTCTCTCTCTCTCTCTCTCTCTCTCTCTCTCTCTGCTCTCTCTCTCTCTCTCTCTCTCTCTCTCTCTCTCTCTCTCTCTCTCTCTCTCTCTCTCTCTCTCTCTCTCTCTCTCTCTCTCTCTCTCTCTCTCTCTCTCTCTCTCTCTCTCTCTCTCTCTCTCTCTCTCTTTGCAGCACTTGCTTTTTCGGCGCTCATTTTATTCTGTGTGTCGGGTCAGCCTACTGTAAGTGTTTGAGAGAAAACAAAGATTGAAGGGGTCGGTTGTTGCCATCAACCTTGAATAGCCCTGCCACAGCCTTTCTAAGGATAGATTTTCCACTCCCTGTTTAACCATGCTCCTGTGACTAAATGGGTTCGAACCAGGTCTTCTGCATGTCACAAGACTGTGTTTTCTTTTTTCTATTCTTTTTGTTTAGGGGGGGGGGGAAGTAGTTTAGCCTTCATATTTCAGATAGATTGTAGCTTCTATCAATTTAATTGTTTGCATCAGTTTGTAAACTTGATACACAGACAATGAATGCAATATACCATATTGAAACTGAATATATCAATATTGAATTCAATTGCAAAATATATATACTGTATTTTAATTATTTATTAATAAAACACTTAGGCTTCTACTTCCAGCTTATATATACTATATACATTTTACGGACACAGTATATTTTACATGAGTTATCTTTTGTTTGTTTTTAGTCCCAAACCCTCCCATCTATCTCTGAACACCATCCAGTTTTGATTTCTATTTGCCATATATATTTCAACTGTGCTGTGATGTTTCACAAAAGTTCTGAACCTATATCCGTTTTATGGACACAGTATATTTTACATTAGTTGTTTAGTTTTTTGCTTTTGTTTTGTCCTACCCTTCAGCTTGCCTCAACCCCTCCCATCTATCTCTGAACACCATACAGTTTTGATTTCTATTTGACATATATTTTTCAACTGTGCTGTGATGTTTCACAAAAGTTCTGAACCTTTCTATTCTCATAGTATCTACAGATTGTAAATTAAAGAAGATTATTATTATATTA
The DNA here is from genome assembly GCF_020615455.1 of Coregonus clupeaformis. Lineage (NCBI taxonomy): Eukaryota > Metazoa > Chordata > Actinopteri > Salmoniformes > Salmonidae > Coregonus > Coregonus clupeaformis. Next base: position 5,264,145 of record NC_059224.1, on the reverse strand, counting down.
TTGATCAATTGACAATTACTTTTCAGATCACCCAGCTGTGCAATTTGAAGAGTTAACTGCAGGTAAATGTTGCAATTCTTCAGTCATTCCTAAACCTGCGACCAAAAACAAGATACATATGGACAGTACCCCAAACAAGTGATCCAATGATTCTGGTGTTGTTTTGTTTATTAGTTCATAAACCATGTGCCACGGAATCGGTACATCGAAAATCTCTTCCCAACTATTTTGCAATCTGTATGGCACAGCTGTCAATGTTTTGGTCCTTAAATGTAACTGGTATACGTTTTTATTCATCACAATTTTCTTGAACCAATTTTGGTCTTTAATGCAGGGCCGACAGACAAGTTCCTTACGTTCTCCCCCTTCCACTTACCTCTTCCATTTTTGCAGTAATGCTGCTATTAGTTGGTTGTAATTTTGGATAGAGCAGACATTTCCATTTATTTTTGTTAGCTGCATTTGTGACATAACTCCACCAGTCCTATGTATGATATAATTTACAAAGATGATACATATATTTTAATTTTATTCTCAAATAATGTTTTCTTTTAGCAATTAGTATATTTGAGTTTAACCATGTTGTACTATTTGTTCTGTCTTTTCTGGTGGATTAAACTGAAATTACAACCAACTTTCTATGGCTTGTTTTAAAAATAGCAATATTTTGGAGATTTTCAAATAATTGAAAGTGAGAGTTTGTGTGATCTGAATAAAGGGAAAAAGGCCATTCTTGAACACAGGGTGAGCCATTCTTACTAATCTGCTAGAGAACCAGTTCGGATTTAAGTATAGCTTTATGACTGAAGCCTTTAATTTTTTAGTTGATTGCAATACTCATTCAATTCAGTTTAAAATCATGAAGTACAAGTTCAATTTATGAATTAAATTATTACATTTGTGAATTACGAATTAAAAAATATTGAATTCAAATATTTTTTCTGTTTGTACTGAAATCACTCCATAATTTTCTCTCCAAAATGATTTTACCCTTCCACAAAAAATTCCCTCCAAAATTACAGAATTTCAGAACCATAAACTCCAACAAGGAAGTTATTTAGCATGGACAAATTAGCATACTTGTTTGGTCCTGGGTGGCTTAGTTGGTTAGTGCATGACGATAGCAATGCCAGAGTAGTGGGTATACACGCATGACTAAGTTGCTTTGGATAAAAGTGTCTGCTAAATGGCATCTTCTTTGTTTTCTTTTAGTGACAAGATGATTGCTTACCACAGGCCGCAAAGGGCAGACGTGTGCCTTTCAGCACACATTTACTGGAAATGTGGGTCCCATCTCTCTTTCATCTCTCCATCCCTCCATCTCTCCATCCTTCCAGCCGAGCTGGAGCACAAACAGAAACTGTCTTCTAGAAGGGAGAGATGATTGAAGCTTTGGCTGTGAAAAGGGTCAGCTTTGTGTGTGTTTGCCTGAACTCTCCTCATACTGTAAGGACGTCCTCTACTGTAGTCAAACAGGCAATGGTGAAACAACTCCCGCTGCTCTAGCCGTTGTCGTGTTCCTGACAGTTCCAATAACTGCTCTAAAACTGGTCACATGCCAGGAACATTCAACATCTTCAGAGGTACCTCGCTGCCCCATTCTACCCCATCACAAGTCCCCTTACGTGATACCCAAAGCCACCTCGCTGCTCCTAGTGACAGAATTAGGACAGCCATAATTAAAGAAGAGGTGGAGAAGTAGTCAGATTTATAAGTAAAGAAATGTATGACACACAAAAGGAATGAGTAAAACCAGATGACAGGAGAAGACGCTTCATACTAGGCTCCTGAGAGGGAGGAGTTTTAACCTGTGTTCTGTCTTTGTTTCATTCTTACTCTCATTATTTTTCTCTACCTGTCTGTCTGCCTGTCTGTCTTTTTGTCTCTCTCTCTCTCTCTGACAAAGAGATCCAACATGTATACGCCTCCCATCCCGACGGGAGCATCGAACAGCAGGAGCGTCAGAATGGGGAAGCATCATTCTCCGGTAGACGGACGGCCCCTTCTAATGTCTGCCATCGGGAAGGTGAGGAACACCAGGGGGACATGTTTGTGCCCACATTTACCCAGCATGCCCCTGTTAATTATTCTGGCAATCCGTCAGCCCCCGCCAGCGAGCTGTGGTGGTGCCGCTAGACCAATGTTTAACAGAAGTCTGACTGTTTTGTAAAGAGAAGAAAAGTAAACCTTTTGAGTCTTCTCTACATGATACTGCAGATTCAGTCGACTTCTGTCTTTCCCTTCCCCCTCTCTCTCTCTCTCTCTCTCTCTCTCTCTCTCTCTCTCTCTCTCTCTCCCCCCTCTCTCTCTCTCTCTCTCTCTCTCTCTCTCTCTCTCTCTCTCTCTCTCTCTCTCCTCTCTCTCTCTCTCTCTCTCTCTCTCCCCTTCTCTCCCTCTCTCTCTCTCTCTCTCTCTCTCTCTCTCTCTCTCTCTCTCTCTCTCTCCCTCTCTCTCTCTCTCTCTCTCTCTCTCTCTCTCTCTCTCTCTCTCTCTCTCTCTCTCTCTCTCTCTCTCTCTCTCTCAATCTGTCTCACCATATTCCCTTCATAGTGAACTTATTTTTAACAGGACCAGCCCTTAGGGCTCTGGTCTAAAGTAGTGCACTATATAGGGAATAGGGGGCCATTTGGGTTTCCCATAGACCTTCAGTGGTTGATGGGCTTTGGCGGTTTATCAGCAGTTATCTGGTGCTAAAATATCATCTTTATAACACGGACAAATCTGGGCCTTCAGCAGCCTAGCATCTCCTGCACTTCCTGTCAAACCACTCCTCCAACACCTGCTGCGGTTTATCACTGATGAGCACTCACACACACTCACTCACACACACTCACACATACACACTCACACACACACACTCACTCATACAAACTCACACACACACACTAACACACGCTCACTCATACACACTCATACACACACACACACACACACACACACACACACACACACGCTCACTCATACACACTCACACATACACACACACTCACTCATACACCATCGTTTCCCAAACTCAGTCCTGGGCACCCCAAGGGATGCACGTTTTTGTTTTGCCCTAGCACTATACAGCAGATTCAAATAATCAAAGCTTGATGATGAGTTGGTTATTTGAATCAGTTGTGTAGTGTTAGGGCAAAAAACTAAAGGACCGAGTTTGGGAAACACTGTTGTAAATATACATGCACCCATGTCCGCATGCAAACTCGCATATCCCCCCCACACACACACACACATCCCTTACCCCCCCCCCACACACACACACACATCCCTTACCCCCCACACACACACACATCCCTTACCCCCTCCATCCCTCCATCCTCACTACAAACCCAATCTATCTGCAGCAGCCCACTACTGACATGAAGGAGAGAGGAACAAGTAGTTTTTTGTTGTTGTTGTTGTGTGTGTGTGTGTGTGTGTGTGTGTGTGTGTGTGTTTGTGTGTGTGTGGGTGGGTGTGTCGATACGTGCCTGCGTGCCTGTGTATGTGTGTGTAGTAAAGCCGGCTACGCCCTCCACCTCCATTGCTAATCCATGCTGACAGGTCCTGACTCTAACAGTATGATTAATGTGAAGCTCAGACCGCGACCGACCGGACGCATTTAATGTCATCCGGCTACAATATCACCATCACCCACCATCAGCCCCGCTCCCCACAAATGAGAGTAGTGCAAATGTAATAAATCCTGTGGCATGTTGTCAATTTCCATTAGTAACAATGTATTACTTATTCTCAGGTGAGAACTTGGTTGTTTCTTTTTTATGTGGCGCTCATAAATCGATTTATCACTCTGAAGGTAGGAGAGGGAGGGAGGGAGGGAGGAAAGGAAGGAGGAAGGGTGGGAGGGAGGGGGTGTGAGGGGGAGGAGGATGCACAGAGAGGGATAGAAAGAGAGAGTGATGGAGTGGATTGTGTTGGCTCAAAGTTTGAGACGCTTTTACTTTACATTTATTTCCTTATTGACTTTTTGTCACTTTGAGTTGGGTTGTCTCTCCCTGACATATCCTCTTCATCTAATGGCTACTAATCTTACAGTCTAGCTCTCACACACACTCCTAACATTTAAGAGTAGAAGGAAATCCAGGGCTTTTAAATGCCTTTCCTTGACATTTGCCAGCTAATTCAACAGTGTTCTCAAGTCGAGGTGAACCAAAAGGGTTTTTAGAGTGCGTCCCAAATAGTACCCTATTCCCTTTATAGTGTGCTACTTTGACCAGGGCCCTTCTAGGAAATATGACTGATATGGAGTACTTGGCGCAAACTGCATAGCTTTTAATTCCCTCCCCTCGACTCCACAAGCCCCTAAGTATTTTCCCATTGCCATTTGCTCAGCGTTCCATGCTAACACACAACTTAATCAGAATAGATGGTTAAATTTCAGCCGGTGCAACATTCCCGTCCCACCCTGTCGTTTCATATACTATGGAACCGTAAAGGTGTAAACATCAATAGATATGAGAGAAAATGATTCTATAAAAGCTGATGCCAAGATTCAGTGGAGAAAGAGAGAGGGGGAAAAAGGCAGAATAGAGGAGGAGAGGAAGAAGAATGGGGAAGAAGAGGGAAGTAAAGAAGGGAGGAGGTGTTCAGGGATAAAATACAGTAGCTGAGAGAAGTTGAACTAGCTAGCTAGCTTCCTTGGGCTGGCTTCATTAGCGACATTACCCCATCGTCACCCTTGTCATTTCTCTCTGTGTACTATTCCCCTAGCCAAGGTGGAGAACAGCCTTTGAACATTTGTGGCGAGGAATGCAGCTTGTTTGTCAACGCCCCGGCAGTAGATAGACTGCGACACCATGACAAATGGACTGTTTAAACACTCACTGCTTCCTTGTTTTAACAGACATTAAACCTGAGAGAGAGAGAGAAATCTTGACATTTAGGAAACAATCATAGACACAGTTGAATGTCAAGGACACAATGTCTAAGTATCGAGCGTTTCTCTGTGTAGGATAAGTGTTCTCGTCTAGCGATTATAGAGGGTCATAGAATTGGCCCCTCTCAGTACCAGTTGATATTAAAGGCTTGTATATTTCTGCTAGAAACACAGTACAGTGCTGTGAAGAAATCATGGCTCTTCACCTGTTCTCCAACTGTGTCTGTTCTAGAGCCCGTTGTGTGTGTGTGTGTGTGTCTGTCTGTGCGTACGTGTGTTTGCGCGTGCATGTGTGTTATTGTCCCTGGGCCCCTGGAAATGTCATTCACACACTTCACTGATTCCACTGGCGATGGGAACAGTTAGAGGGGGACAGGTAGAGGGGGACAGGGTGAGGGGGACAGGTAGAGGGGGACAGGTAGAGGGAGACAGGTAGAAGGGAACAGGTAGAGGGAACAGGTAGAGGGGACATGTCACCCCAATTCACAGACACACACACACACACACACACACACACACACAAACACACTCACTCACACACACACACAGACACAAACACACACACACACACACACACACACACACACACACACACACACACACACACACACACAGACACACACACACACAGGGGACAGGTAGAGGGGGACAGGTAGAGGGAGACAGGTAGAGGGAGACAGGTTGAGGGAGACAGGTAGAAGGGGACAGGTAGAGGGGACAGGTAGAGAGGGACAGGGTGAGGGGGACAGGTTGAGGGAGACAGGTAGAGGGGGACAGGTAGAGGGTGACAGGTAGAGGGGACAGGCTGAGGGGGACAGGTAGAGGGTGACAGGTTGAGGGAGACAGGTAGAGGGGGACAGGTTGAGGGAGACAGGTTGAGGGAGACAGGTAGAAGGGGACAGGTAGAGGGGGCAGGTAGAGAGGGACAGGGTGAGGGGGACAGGTTGAGGGAGACAGGTAGAGGGGGACAGGTAGAGGGGGACAGGTTGAGGGAGAATGGTAGAGGGGGACATGTAGAGGGGGACAGGTTGAGGGAGACAGGTAGAGGGGGACAGGTAGAGGGGGACAGGTAGAAGGGGACAGGTAGAGGGGGACAGGTTGAGGGAGACAGGTAGAGGGAGACAGGTTGAGGGAGACAGGTTGAGGGAGACAGGTAGAAGGGGACAGGTAGAGGGTGACAGGTAGAGGGGACAGGCTGAGGGGGACAGGTAGAGGGTGACAGGTTGAGGGAGACAGGTAGAGGGGGACAGGTAGAGGGGGACAGGTAGAAGGGGACAGGTTGAGGGGGACAGGTAGAGGGGACGGGTAGAGGGAACAGGTAGAGGGAACAGGTAGATGGGGACAGGTAGAGGGAACTGGTAGAGGGGGACAGGTAGAGGGAACAGGTAGAGAGGGACAGGTAGAGGGGGATAGATAGAGGGAACAGGTAGAGGGAGACAGGTAGAGGGAGACAGGTTGAGGGAGACAGGTTGAGGGAGACAGGTAGAAGGGGACAGGTAGAGGAGACAGGTAGAGAGGGACAGGGTGAGGGGGACAGGTTGAGGGAGACAGGTAGAGGGGGACAGGTAGAGGGTGAAAGGTAGAGGGGACAGGCTGAGGGGGACAGGTAGAGGGTGACAGGTAGAGGGAACTGGTAGAGGGGGACAGGTAGAGGGAACAGGTAGAGAAGGACAGGTAGAGGGGGACAGATAGAGGGAACAGGTAGAGGGAACATGTAGAGGGAACAGGTAGAGGGGAAGGTAGAGGGGGACAGATAGAGGGAACAGGTGGAGGGAACAGGTAGAGGGGGACAGGTAGAGGGGGACAGGTAGAGGGAACTGGTAGAGGGGGACAGGTAGAGGGAACAGGTAGAGGGGGACAGAGAGAGGGAACAGGTAGAGGGGGACAGGTAGAGGGGGACAGATAGAGGGGGACAGGTAGAGGGAACAGGGGACAGGTAGAGGGAACAGGTAGAGGCGGACAGGTAGAGGGGGACAGGTAGAGGGGGACAGGTAGAGGGAACAGGTAGAGGGGAACAGGTATGGGGGACAGGTAGAGGGAACAAGTAGAGGGGGACAGATAGAGGGGGACAGGTAGAGGGAACAGGTAGAGGGGGACAGGTAGAGGGAACAGGTAGAGGGGGACAGGTAGAGGGAACAGGTAGAGGGGGACAGATAGAAGGGAACAGGTAGAGGGAACAGGTAGAGGGGACATGTCACCCCTATTTACACACACACACACACACACACACACACACACACACACACACACACACACACACACACACACACACAAACACACACACACACACACACAGACACACACACATACAAACACACACACACACACACACACACACACACACACACACACACACACACACACACACACACACACACATACACAGGGGAAAGGTACAGGGGGACAGGTACAGGGAGACAGGTAGAGGGAGACAGGGTGAGGGAGACAGGTAGAGGGGACAGGTAGAGAGGGACAGGGTGAGGGGGAAAGGTTGAGGGAGACAGGTGGAAGGGGACAGGTAGAGGGGGACAGGTAGAGGGGACAGATAGAGGGATACAGGTAGAGGGGGACAGGTTAGGGGGACAGGTTGAGGGAGACAGGTAGAGGGGGACAGGTAGAAGGGGACAGGTTGAGGGGGACAGGTAGAGGGGGACAGGTAGAGGGGACAGGTAGAGGGGACAGATAGAGGGAACAGGTAGAGGGGGACAGGTAGAGGGGGACAGGTAGAGGGAACTGGTAGAGGGAAACAGGTAGAGGGAACAGGTAGAGGGGAAGGTAGAGGGGGACAGATAGAGGGAACAGGTGGAGGGAACAGGTAGAGGGGGACAGGTAGAAGGAACAGGTAGAGGGGAACAGGTAGAGGGAAGGTAGAGGGGGACAGGTAGAGGGAACAGGTAGAGGGAAAGGTAGAGGGGGACAGGTAGAGGGAACAGGTAGAGGGAACAGGTAGAGGAGGACAGGTAGAGGGGGACAGGTATAGGGGGACAGGTAGAGGGAACAAGTAGAGGGGGACATATAGAGGGGGACAGGTAGAGGGGAAGTTTGAGGGGGACAGGTAGAGGGAACAGGTAGAGGGAACAGGTGGAGGGAACAGGTAGAGGGAACAGGTAGAGGGGAACAGTTAGAGGGAACAGGTAGAGGGGACAGATAGAGGGGGACAGGTAGAGGGAACTGGGGACAGGTAGAGGGAACAGGTAGAGGGGGACAGGTAGAGGGGGACAGGTAGAGGGAACTGGGGACAGGTATAGGGAACAGATAGAGGGGGACAGGTAGAGGGGGACAGGTAGAGGGAACAGGTAGAGGGGGACAGGTTGAGGGAGACATGTAGAGGGGGACAGGTAGAGGGGGACAGGTAGAGGGAACAGGTAGAGGGGGACAGGTATAGGGGGACAGGTAGAGGGAACAAGTAGAGGGGGTCATATAGAGGGGGACAGGTAGAGGGGACAGGTAGAGGGGGACAGGTAGAGGGAACAGGTAGAGGGGGACAGGTAGAAGGGGAAAGGTAGAGGGAACAGGGTGAGGGGGACAGGCAGAGGGAACAGGTAGAGGGAACAAGGTGAGGGGGACCGGTAGAGGGAACAGGTAGAGGGGACAGGTAGAGGGGGACAGGTAGAGGGAACAAGTAGAGGGGGACATATAGAGGGGGACAGGTAGAGGGGACAGGTAGAGGGGGACAGGTAGAGGGAACAGGTAGAGGGGGACAGGTAGAAGGGGAAAGGTAGAGGGAACAGGGTGAGGGGGACAGGCAGAGGGAACAGGTAGAGGGAACAAGGTGAGGGGGACCGGTAGAGGGAACAGGTAGAGGGGACAGGTAGAGGGGGACAGGTAGAGGGAACAGGGTGAGGGCACAAAATAATAATGAGGGTCAAGTAGAGGGAACAGGGTGAGGGGGACAGGTAGAGGGAACAGAGTGAGGGGGACAGGTAGAGGGAACAGGTAGAAGGGGACAGGTATATGGAACAGGTAGAGGGAGACAGGTAGAGGGGGACAGATAGAGGGAACAGGTAGAGGGAACAGGTAGAGGGGGACAGGTAGAGGGGAACAGGTAGAGGGAGACAGGTAGTGGGAACATGTAGAGGGAACAGGTAGAGGGGAGGGTAGAGGGGGACTGATAGAGGGAACAGGTGGAGGGAACAGGTAGAGGGGGACAGGTAGAGGGAACAGGTTGAGGGGGACAGGTAGAGGGAACAGGTAGAGGGGGACAGGTAGAGGGAACAGGTAGAGGGGGACAGGTAGAGGGGAACAGGTAGAGGGAAAGGTAGAGGGGGACAGGTAGAGGGAACAGGTAGAGGGAACAGGTAGAGGAGGACAGGTAGAGGGAACAGGAAGAGGGGAAGTTTGAGGGGGACAGGTAGAGGGAACAGGTGGAGGGAACAGATAGAGGGAATAGGTAGAGGGGAACAGGTAGAGGGAACAGGTAGAGGGGGACAGATAGAGGGGGACAGGTAGAGGGAACTGGGGAAAGGTATAGGGAACAGGTCGAGGGGGACAGGTAGATTGGGACAGGTAGAGGGAACAGGTAGAGGGGGACAGGTTGAGGTAGACAGGTAGAGGGGACAGGTAGAGGGGGACAGGTAGAGGGAACAGGTAGAGGGGGACAGGTATAGGGGGACAGGTAGAGGGAACAAGTAGAGGGGGACAGACAGAGCGGGACAGGTAGAGGGGACAGGTAGAGGGGGACAGGTAGAGGGAACAGGTAGAGGGGGACAGGTAGAAGGGGACAGGTAGAGGGAACAAGGTGAGGGGGACAGGTAGAGGGAACAGGTAGAGGGGACAGGTAGAGGGGGACAGGTAGAGGGAACAGGTAGAGGGGGACAAGTAGAAGGGGACAGGTAGAGGGAACAGGGTGAGGGCACAAAATAATAATGAGGGTCAAGTAGAGGGAACAGGGTGAGGGGGACAGGTAGAGGGAACAGGGTGAGGGGGACAGGTAGAGGTAACAGGTAGAAGGGGATAGGTATATGGAACAGAGTGAGGGGGACAGGTAGAGGGAACAGGTGGAGGGAACAGGTAGAGGGAACAGGTAGAGGGGGACAGGTAGAGGGAACAGGTAGAGGGGGACAGGTAGAAGGGGGCAGGTAGAGGGAACAGGGTGAGGGGGACAGGTAGAGGGAACAGGTAGAGGGAACAAGGTGAGGGGGACAGGTAGGGGGAACAGGTAGAGGGGACAGGTAGAGGGGGACAGGTAGAGGGAGACAGGTAGAGGGGGACATGTAGAGGGGGACAGGTTGAGGGAGACAGGTAGAGGGGGACAGGTAGAGGGGGACAGGTAGAAGGGGACAGGTTGAGGGGGACAGGTAGTGGGGGACAGGTAGAGGGGACGGGTAGAGGGAACAGGTAGAGGGAACAGGTAGATGGGGACAGGTAGAGGGAACTGGTAGAGGGGGACAGGTAGAGGGAACAGGTAGAGAGGGACAGGTAGAGGGGGATAGATAGAGGGAACAGGTAGAGGGGGACAGGTAGTGGGGGACAGGTAGAGGGGACGGGTAGAGGGAACATGTAGAGGGAACAGGTAGATGGGGACAGGTAGAGGGAACTGGTAGAGGGGGACAGGTAGAGGGACCAGGTAGAGAGGGACAGGTAGAGGGGGATAGATAGAGGGAACAGGTAGAGGGAGACAGGTAGAGGGAGACAGGTTGAGGGAGACAGGTTGAGGGAGACAGGTAGAAGGGGACAGGTAGAGGAGACAGGTAGAGAGGGACAGGGTGAGGGGGACAGGTTGAGGGAGACAGGTAGAGGGGGACAGGTAGAGGGTGAAAGGTAGAGGGGACAGGCTGAGGGGGACAGGTAGAGGGTGACATGTTGAGGGAGACAGGTAGAGGGGGACAGGTAGAGGGGGACAGGTTGAGGGAGACAGGTAGAGGGGGACATGTAGAGGGGGACAGGTTGAGGGAGACAGGTAGAGGGGGACAGGTTGAAGGGGACAGGTTGAGGGGGACAGGTAGAGGGGGACAGGTAGAGGGGACGGGTAGAGGGAACAGGTAGAGGGAACAGGTAGAGGGGGACAGGTAGAGGGAACTGGTAGAGGGGGACAGGTAGAGGGAACAGGTAGAGAAGGACAGGTAGAGGGGGACAGATAGAGGGAACAGGTAGAGGGAGACAGGTAGAGGGAACATGTAGAGGGAACAGGTAGAGGGGAAGGTAGAGGGGGACAGATAGAGGGAACAGGTGGAGGGAACAGGTAGAGGGGGACAGATAGAGGGGGACAGGTAGAGGGAACTGGGGAAAGGTATAGGGAACAGGTCGAAGGGGGACAGGTAGAGGGGGACAGGTAGAGGGAACAGGTAGAGGGGGACAGGTTGAGGGAGACAGGTAGAGGGGACAGGTAGAGGGGGACAGGTAGAGGGAACAGGTAGAGGGGGACAGGTATAGGGGGACAGGTAGAGGGAACAAGTAGAGGGGGACAGACAGAGGGGGACAGGTAGAGGGGACAGGTAGAGGGGGACAGGTAGAGGGAACAGGTAGAGGGGGACAGGTAGAAGGGGACAGGTAGACGGAACAGGGTGAGGGGGACAAGTAGAGAGAACAGGTAGAGGGAACAAGGTGAGGGGGACAGGTAGAGGGAACAGGTAGAGGGGACAGGTAGAGGGGGACAGGTAGAGGGAACAGGTAGAGGGGGACAAGTAGAAGGGGACAGGTAGAGGGAACAGGGTGAGGGCACAAAATAATAATGAGGGTCAAGTAGAGGGAACAGGGTGAGGGGGACAGGTAGAGGGTGACAGGTTAGGGGACAGGTAGAGAGGGACATGGTGAGGGGGACAGGTTGAGGGAGACAGGTAGAGGGTGACAGGTTAGGGGACAGGTAGAGAGGGACATGGTGAGGGGGACAGGTTGAGGGAGACAGGTAGAGGGGGACAGGTTGAGGGAGACAGGTAGAGGGGGACAGGTAGAAGGGGACAGGTTGAGGGGGACAGGTAGAGGGGACAGGTAGAGGGAACAGGTAGAGGGAATAGGTAGAGGGGGACAGGTAGAGGGAACAGGTAGAGAGAACAGGGTGAGGGGGACAGGTAGAGGGGGACAGGTAGAAGGGGACAAGTAGAAGGGGACAGGTAGAGGGAACAGGGTGAGGGCACAAAATAATAATGAGGGTCAAGTAGAGGGAACAGGGTGAGGGGGAGGTAGAGGGAATAGGGTGAGGGGGACAGGTATATGGAACAGGTAGAGGGGGACATGTCACCCCAATTCACACACACACACACACACACACACACACAAACACACACAGACACACACACACACACACACAGACACACACACACACACAGGGGACCGGTAGAGGGGGACAGGTAGAGGGGGACAGATAGAGGGGGACAGGTAGAGGGAACTGAGGACAGGTATAGGGAACAGGTAGAGGGGGACAGGTAGAGGGGGACAGGTAGAGGGAACAGGTAGAGGGGGACAGGTTGAGGGAGACAGGTAGAGGGGACAGGTAGAGGGGGACAGGTAGAGGGAACAGGTAGAGGGGGACAGGTATAGGGGGACAGGTAGAGGGAACAAGTAGATGGGGACAGATAGAGGGGGACAGGTAGAGGGGACAGGTAGAGGGGGACAGGTAGAGGGAACAGGTAGAGGGGGACAGGTAGAAGGGGACAGGTAGAGGGAACAGGGTGAGGGGGACAGGTAGAGGGAACAGGTAGAGGGAACAAGGTGAGGGGGACAGGTAGAGGGAACAGGTAGAGGGGACAGGTAGAGGGGGACAGGTAGAAGGAACAGGTAGAGGGGGACAAGTAGAAGGGGACAGGTAGAGGGAACAGGGTGAGGGCACAAAATAATAATGAGGGTCAAGTAGAGGGAACAGGGTGAGGGGGAGGTAGAGGGAATAGGGTGAGGGGGACAGGTAGAGGGAACAGGTAGAGGGGGACAGGTATATGGAACAGGTAGAGGGGGACATGTCACCCCAATTCACACACACACACACACACACACACAAACACACACAGACACACACACACACACACACACACAGGGGACCGGTAGAGGGGGACAGGTAGAGGGAGACAGGTAGAGGGAGACAGGTTGAGGGAGACAGGTAGAGGGGGACAGGTTAGGGGACAGGTAGAGAGGGACAGGGTGAGGGGGACAGGTTGAGGGAGACAGGTAGAGGGGGACAGGTAGAGGGTGACAGGTAGAGGGGACAGGCTGATGGGGACAGGTAGAGGGTGACAGGTTGAGGGAGACAGGTAGAGGGGGACAGGTTGAGGGAGACAGGTAGAGGGGGACAGGTAGAAGGGGACAGGTTGAGGGGGACAGGTAGAGGGGACAGGTAGAGGGAACAGCTAGAGGGGGACATGTAGAGGGAACAGGTAGAGAGAACAGGGTGAGGGGGACAGGTAGAGGGGGACAGGTAGAAGGGGACAGGTTGAGGGAGACAGGTAGAGGGAACAGGTAGAGGGAACAGGTAGAGGGGGACAGGTAGAGGGAACAGGTAGAGGGAACAGGTAGAGGGGGACGGGTAGAGGGAACAGGTAGAGGGGACAGGTAGAGGGGACAAGTAGAGGGGACATGGTGAGGGGGACAGGTAGAAGGGACAGGTAGGGGGGACAGGTAGAGGGGACAGGTAGAGGGGACAGGGTGAGGGGGACAGGTAGAGGGGATAGGTAGGGGGGACAGGTAGAGGGGACAGGTAGAGGGGACATGGTGAGGGGGACAGGTAGAGGGACAGGTAGAGGGGACAGGGTGAGGGGGACAGATAGAGGGGACAGGTAGAAGGGACAGGTAGAGGGGACAAGTAGAGGGGACATGGTGAGGGGGACAGTTAGAAGGGACAGGTAGGGGGGACAGGTAGAGGGTACAGGTTAGGGGACAGGTAGAGAGGGACAGGGTGAGGGGGACAGGTTGAGGGAGACAGGTAGAGGGGGACAGGTAGAGGGTGACAGGTAGAGGGGACAGGCTGATGGGGACAGATAGAGGGTGACAGGTTGAGGGAGACAGGTAGAGGGGGACAGGTTGAGGGAGACAGGTAGAGGGGGACAGGTAGAGGGGACAGGTTGAGGGAGACAGGTAGAGGGGGACAGGTAGAAGGGGACAGGTTGAGGGGGACAGGTAGAGGGGACAGGTTGAGGGAACAGGTAGAGGGAACAGGTAGAGGGGGACAGTCAGAGGGAACAGGTAGAGGGAACAGGTAGAGGGGGACGGGTAGAGGGAACAGGTAGAGGGGACATGGTGAGGGGGACAGGTAGAAGGGACAGGTAGGGGGGACAGGTAGAGGGGACAGGTAGAGGGGACAGGGTGAGGGGGACAGGTAGAGGGGATAGGTAGGGGGGACAGGTAGAGGGGACATGGTGAGGGGGACAGGTAGAGGGACAGGTAGAGGGGACAGGGTGAGGGGGACAGATAGAGGGGACAGGTAGAAGGGACAGGTAGAGGGGACAGGTAGAGGGGACATGGTGAGGGGGACAGTTAGAAGGGACAGGTAGGGGGGACAGGTAGAGGGGACACTCCATCTACACTATCCACTGTCTGAGCATCTGAGCTCTTCTCCAGGGTTTACAGTGTAGAAGCTGTCAGCTCAGTGACGAGTAAACAACAGCAGCAGGGAGTTGGCCCTGCTGCAACACCTCTGACCTCTTACCTTTGTGGCTCACTAGTCTTCCTCTGTTATACCTCCATGAAAACCATAAAGACTCTGAACTTTTCCACTTCGTTCTCACAGCTGTACTTCTCATTACAAGTCTACCTAGCAAATACTTGGCTGTAGGCTTGCAAAATTCCTGAAACATTCCCAATCAGGAGTGAATGAGCTGAAACCTCAAACCAGGATTTCTGGAAAACCTGGGAATTTGGGGAAAGTTACTGGCATTTTGCAACCCTACTAGACTGCGTCTGAAATGTCATGCTATTCCCTACTGCCCTAGGCTAAGATTATAGTGCTATACTGAGAGAATAGGGTTGCATTTCGGACTAACTCACGCCACAGGGTGTCATGCAGTACTACTTGAACTACTTTTAGTTTCTAGTTCTACCTTTCCACCCACTGTCCACCCTGTCTGTCTCTCTGTCTCTGTCTGTCTCTGTCGGTCAATCTGTCAATCTGTCCTTCCGTCCGCCCATCTGCCCGTCTGAATGTCTTTCTCATACTCTCTCCCTCTCTCAATTCAATTTCAATTTAAGGGGTTTTATTTGCACGGTAAACATATGTTTACATTGACAAAGCAAGTGAAATAGATGATAAACAAAAGTGAATAGAAAAATAAAAAAATCAACAGTAAACATTACACTCACAAAAGTTCAAAAAGAATAAAGACATTTAAAGTGTCATATATGTCTATATACGGTGTTGTAATAATGTGCAAATAGTTAAAGTACAAAAAGGAAAATAAATCAACATAAATATACGTTGTATTTACAATGGTGTTTGTTCTTCACTGGTTGACCTTTTCTTGTGGCAACAGGTCACAAATCTTGCGGCTGTGATGGCACACTGTGTGACACTCTGGCTCTATGGACGTTTATATTGAGCCAGGGTTGTTCATTTTCATGTGTTTGGGTGTATTTCATTTGGTGGTGTTGGGGATGGGTGAGTTTCATTTTGTTTGTGTCAGGTGGTGATTGGTCGATGACTCCCAATCGGAGGTAACGAGTGTCAGCTGTCGGCTCGTTATCTCTGATTGGGAGCCATATATATTCTGTGTGTTTTCTCCTTTGTGTTGTGGGTTATTGTTTCTTTGTTGCTGTTAGTAGTATTCAGTATAGAACTTCACGGATCGTCATTTGTTGTTTTCTTCGTGGTTGCTTTAAGTTAATAAAATCATCATGTTCACTCGCAACGCTGCGCATTGGTCTCCTCCTTCAGACGGTCGTGACAGAATAACCCACCATAAAGGAACCAAGCAGCGCGTCCAGGAACAAAGGGTCTGGACATGGAAGGAACTGGTGGAAGGTAAAGGGTCCTGGACTTGGGAGGAGATCCTAGATGGTATGGATCGCCGACCATGGAACGAGACGGTGGAGAGGCGACGGCGAGAGGAGCAACGGCATCAGCAGGGCCATCATCGTCGGAAGGACGAGAGGCAACCCCAAGAAATTTTTTGGGGGGGCACATGGCTTGGGCGACGGAGCAGCAGGAGGCTGCCACAAGGCAGAGTCAGAGGGCTGCCAGGTTAAGGGGGCTGACGGAGGCAGAGAAGGGACGGATTCAGTGGGCTACCAGGTCAAGGGGCAACTGGGTAAAGCAGGGAAGGAAAGTGTTGAGGCACGGCGTGAGGTACTGGGGTGTGTAACCAGTTCGGTCCGGCCCGTTCCTTAGTCCCGTGGTGCAGCCAGTAGTGTGTGTTCCCGTACGGTACGGCCTGTTCCGGTCCCTCGCACTAAGTGTGCGGTGCGCGTCGCCAGCCCAGCCCGGCCTGTTCCTACTCCTCGCACCAGGGATACGGTGCGCTTCGCCAACCCGGCCCGGCCTGTTCCGGCCACTCGCACCAGGGATACGGTGCGCGCCGCCAGCCCAGCCCGGCCTGTTCCTACTCCTCGCACCAGGGATACGGTGCGCTCGCCAACCCGGCCCGGCCTGTTCCGGCCACTCGCACCAGGGGATACGGTGCGCGTCGCCAGCCCAGCCCGGCCTGTTCCGACTCCACGCACCAGGGATAGGGTGCGCCGCCAGCCCGGCCCGGCCTGTTCCGGCCACTCGCACCAGGGATACGGTGCGCGTCGCCAGCCCCGCCCGGCCTGTTCCTGCTCTCCGCACTAGGCGTGAGGTGAGTCCCCAGGGTCCAGCATGCCCTGTTCCGGCTCCCCGCACTAGGCGTTATGGGAGTCCCCAGGGTCCAGCATGCCCTGTTCCGGCTCCCCGCACTAGGCGTTATGGGAGTCCCCAGGGTCCAGCATGCCCTGTTCCGGCTCCCCGCACTAGGCGTCATGTGCGTTCCCAGGGTCCAGCAAGCCCTGTTGCTTCTCTCCGCACTAGCCCTGAGATGCGTGTCCTCAGCCCGGTACCTCCTGTTCCGGCACCACGCACCAGGCCTACGATGCGCCTCAGACGGCCAGAGTCTGCCGTCTGCCCAACGGGGCCTGAACTGTCCGTCTGCCCAACGCCGTCTGAACTGTCCATCTGCCCAACGCCGTCCTGAACTGCCCGTCTGCCCAACGGGGCCTGAACTGTCCGTCTGCCCAACGCCGTCTGAACTGTCCGTCTGCCCAACGCCGTCTGAACTGCCCGTCTGCCCAACGGGGCCTGAACTGTCCGTCTGCCCAACGCCGTCTGAACTGCCCGTCTGCCCAACGCCGTCAGAGCCTTCCGCCAGACAGGATCAGCCAGAGCCTTCTGCCAGACAGGATCAGCCAGAGCCTTCCGCCAGACAGGATCAGCCAGAGCCTTCCGCCAGACAGGATCAGCCAGAGCCTTCTGCCAGACAGGATCAGCCAGAGCCTTCTGCCAGACAGGATCAGCCAGAGCCTTCTGCCAGACAGGATCAGCCAGAGCCTTCTGCCAGACAGGATCAGCCAGAGCCTTCTGCCAGACAGGATCAGCCAGAGCCTTCTGCCAGACAGGATCAGCCAGAGCCTTCTGCCAGACAGGATCAGCCAGAGCCTTCCGCCAGCCAGGATCCGCCAGAGCCGTCCAGCCAGGATCCGCCTGAGCCAGCCAGCCAGGATCTGCCCCTCAGTCCGGTGCTGCCCTTTAGTCAGGTGCTGCCCCTTAGCCCGGTGCTGCCCCTTGGTCCGGTGCTGCCCCTTAGTCCGGTGCTGCCACTTAGTCCGGTGCTGCCCCTTAGTCAGGTGCTGTCCCTTAGACCGGTACTGCCTACTAAGCAGTTTGTGACTGTGGTGGGGTGGGGATCACGACCGGGGCCAGAGCCGCCACCATGGACAGACGCCCACCCAGACCCTCCCCTAGTCCTGATGTTGGTGCGCCCGGAGTTCGCACCTTTAGGGGGGGGTACTGTGACACTCTGGCTCTATGGACGTTTATATTGAGCCAGGGTTGTTCATTTTCATGTGTTTGGGTGTATTTCATTTGGTGGTGTTGGGGATGGGTGAGTTTCATTTTGTTTGTGTCAGGTGGTGATTGGTCGATGACTCCCAATCGGAGGTAACGAGTGTCAGCTGTCGGCTCGTTATCTCTGATTGGGAGCCATATATATTCTGTGTGTTTTCTCCTTTGTGTTGTGGGTTATTGTTTCTTTGTTGCTGTTAGTAGTATTCAGTATAGAACTTCACGGATCGTCATTTGTTGTTTTCTTCGTGGTTGCTTTAAGTTAATAAAATCATCATGTTCACTCGCAACGCTGCGCATTGGTCTCCTCCTTCAGACGGTCGTGACACACTGTGATATTTCACTCAATAGATATGGGAGTTTATCCAAATTGGATTTGTTTTCAAATTCTTTGTGGGTCTGTGTAATCTGAGGGAAAATGTGTCTCTAATATGGCCGTACATTTGGCAGGAAGTTAGAAAGTGCAGCTCAGTTTCCACCTCAGTGTGCACCGCAGTGTGCACATAGCCTGTCTACACTTGAGAGCCAGGTCTGCCTAGCAAGGCTATGCTCACTGAGTCTGTACATAGTCAAAGATTTCCTTAATTTTGGGTCAGTCACAGTGGTCAGGTATTCTGCCACTGTGCACTCTCTGTTTAGGGCCAAATACCATTCTAGTTTGCTCAGTTTTTTTGTAAATTCTTTCCAATGTGTTAAGTAATTATATTTTTGTTTTCTCATGATTTGGTTGGTCTAATTGTGTTGCTGTCCTATGGCACTGTGGGGTCTGTTTGTGTTTGTGAACAGAGCCCCAGGACCAGCTTGCTTAGGGGACTGTTCTCCAGGTTCATCTCTCTGTAGGTGATGGCTTTGTTATGGAAGGATTGGGAATCGCTTCCTTTTAGGTGGTTATAGAATTCAACGGCTCTTTTCTGGATTTTGATAATTAGAGGGTATCGGCCAAATTCTGCTCTGCATGCATTATTTGGTGTTTTACGTTGTACACAGAGGATGTTTTTGCAGAATTATGCATGCAGAAACCAATTTGGTGTTTTTCCCATTTTGTGAATTCTTGGTTGGTGAGCGGACCCCAGACCTCACAACCATAAAGGGCAATGGGTTCTTTAACTGATTCAAGAATGTTTAGCCAGATCCTAATTGGTATGTCAAGTTTTATGTTCCTTTTGATGGCATAGAAGGCCCTTCTTGCTTTGTCTCTCAGATCGTTCACAGCTTTGTGGAAGTTACCTGTGGCGCTGATGTTTAGGCTGAGGTATGTATAGTTTTTGGTGTGCTCTAGGGCAATGGTGTCTAGATGGAATTTGTATTTGTGGTCCTGGCAACTGGACCTTTTTTGGAACACCATTATTTTTGTCTTACTGAGATTTACTGTCAGGGCCCAGATCTGAAAGAATCTGTGCAGAAGATCTAGGTGCTGCTGTAGGCCCTCCTTTGTTTGGGACAGAAGCACCAGATCATCAGCAAACAGTAGACATTTGACTTCAGATTCTAGTAGGGTGAGGCCGGGTGCTGCAGACTGTTCTAGTAACCTTGTCAATTCATTGATATATATGTTGAAGAGGGTGGGGCTTATGCTGCATCCCTGTCTCACCCCACGGCCCTGTAGAAAGAAATGTGTGTTTTTTTTTGCCAGTATTATCCGCACCCTTGTTGTTTGTGTACATGGATTTTAAAATGTTGTATGTTTTTCCCCAACACAACTTTTCATCAATTTGTATAGCAGACCCTCATGCCAAACTCAGTCAAAAGCTTTTTTGAAATCAACAAAGCATGAGAATACTTTGCTTTTGATTTGGTTTGTTTGTTTGTTTGTCAATTAGAGTGTGCAGGGTGAATATGTGATCTGTCATACGGTAATTTGGTAAAAAGCCAATTTGACATTTGCTCAGTACATTGTTTTCACTGAGGAAATGTACGAGTCTGCTGTTAATGATAATGCAGAGGATTTTGCCAAGGTTGCTGTTGACGCATATCCCACGGTAGTTACTGTATTGGGGTCAAGTTTGTCTCCACTTTTGTGGATTGGGGTGATCAGTCCTTGGTTCCAAATATAGGGGAATATGCCAGAGCTAAGGATGATGTTAAAGAGTTTAAGTATAGCCAATTGGAATTTGTGGTCTGTATATTTTATCATTGAGGATATCATCAACACAACAGGCCTTTTTGGGTTGGAGGGTTTGTATTTTGTACTGTAGTTCATTCAATGTAATTGGAGAATCCAGTGGGTTCTGGTAGTCTTTATTAGTTGATTCTAAGATTTGTATTTGATCATATATATGTTTTTGCTGGTTGATCTTTGTTATAGGGCCAAAAAGATTGGAGAAGTGGTTTACCCATACATCTCAGTTTTGGATAGATAGCTCTTCTTGTTGTTGTTTGTTTAGTGTTTTTCAATTGTCCTAGAAGTGGTTAGAGTCTATGGATTCTTCAATTACATTGAGCTGATTTCTGACGTGCTGTTCCTTCTTTTTCCATAGTGTATTTCTGTATTGTTTTAGGGATTCACCATAGTGAAGGTGTAGGCTCAAGTTTTCTGGATCTCTATGTTTTTGGTTGGATAGGTTTCTCAATTTCTTTCTTAGGTTTTTGCATTCTTCATCAAACCATTTGTCATTGTTGTTAATTTTCTTTGGTTTTTTGTTTGACATTTTTAGATTTGATAGGGAAGCTGCAAGGTCAAAAATACTGTTTAGGTTTTCTACTGCCAAGTTTACACCTTCACTATTACAGTGAAGCGTTTTGTCCAGGAAGTTGTCTGAAAGGGATTGAATTTGTTGTTGCCTAATTGTTTGTTGGTAGGTTTCCACACTACTTTCCTTCCATCTATAGCATATCTTAGTATTATTCAGTTCCTTTTGCTTTGATGCCTCATGATTGAGTATTGCTCTGTTCAAGTAGACTGTGATTTTGCTGTGATCTGATTGGGGTGTCAGTGGGCTGACTGTGAACGCTCTGAGAGACTCTGGGTTGAGGTCAGTGATAAAGTAGTCTACAGTACTACTGCCAAGAGATAAGCTATTTTTAATTGTTTTTATTTATTTCACCTTCATTTAACCAGGTAAGCCATTTGAGAAAAAGTTCTCATTTACAACTGCGACCTGGCCAAGATAAAGCAAAGCAGTGCGATAAAAACAACACAGAGTTACATATGGGGTAAAAAAAAACATAAAGTAAAAAAATACAACAGAAAATATACATACAGTGTGTGCAAATGTAGCAAGTTATGGAGGTAAGGCAATAAATAGGCTATAGTGCAAAATAATTACAATTAGTATTAACACTGGAATGCTAGATGTGCAAGAGATTATGTGCAAATAGAGATACTGGGGTGCAAAAGAGCAAAATAAATAACAATATAGGGATGAGGTAGTTGGGTGGGGTAATTTCAGATGGGCTGTGTACAGGTGCAGTGATCGGTAAGGTGCTCTGACAACTGATGCTTAAAGTTAGTGAGGGAGATAAGAGTCTCCAGCTTCAGAAATTTTTGCAACTTGTTCCAGTCATTGGCAGCAGAGAACTGGAAGGAATGGCGGCCAAAGGAGGTGTTGGCTTTGGGGATGACCAGTGAGATATACCTGCTGGAGCGCAGACTACGGGTGGGTGCTGCTATGGTGACCAATGAGCTAAGATAAGGCGGGGATTTGCCTAGCAGTGATTTATAGATGGCCTGGAGCCAGTGGGTTTGGCGGACGAACATGTAGTGAGGACCAGCCAACAAGAGCGTACAGGTCACAGTGGTGGGTAGTGTATGGGGCTTTGGAGACAAAACGGATGGCACTGTGATAGACTACATCCAATTTGCTGAGTAGAGTGTTGGAGGCTATTTTGTAAATGACATCGCCGAAGTCAAGGATCGGTAGGATAGTCAGTTTTACGAGGGCATGTTTGGCAGCATGAGTGAAGGAGGCTTTGTTGCGAAATAGGAAGCTGATTCTAGATTTAACTTTGGATTGGAGATTCTTAATGTGAGTCTGGAAGGAGAGTTTACAGTCTAACCAGACACCTAGGTATTTGTAGTTGTCCACATACTCTAGGTCAGACCCGTCGAGAGTAGTGATTCTAGTCGGGTGGGCGGGTGCCAGCAGCGTTCGATTGAAGAGCATGCATTTAGTTTTACTAGTGTTTAAGAGCAGTTGGAGGCTACTGAAGGAGTGTTGTATGGCATTGAAGCTCGTTTGGAGGTTTGTTAACACAGTGTCCAATGAAGGGCCAGATGTATACAAAATGGTGTCGTCTGCGTAGAGGTGGATCTGAGAGTCACCAGCAGCAAGAGCGACATCATTGATATACACAGAGAAAATAGTCGGCCCAATAATTGAACCCTGTGGCACCCCCATAGAGACTGCCATAGGTCCAGACAACAGGCCCTCCGATTTAACACATTGAACTCTATCTGAGAAGTAGTTGGTGAACCAGGCGAGGCAGTCATTTGAGAAACCAAGGCTATTTAGTCTGCCAATAAGAATGCGGTGGTTGACATAGTCGAAAGCCTTGGCCAGGTCGATGAAGACGGCTGCACCGTACTGTCTATTATCGATCGCGGTTATAATATCGTTTAGGACCTTGAGCGTGGCTGAAGTGCACCCATGACCAGCTCGGAAACCGGATTGCATAGCGGAGAAGGTACGGTGGGATTCGAAATGGTCGGTGATCTGTTTGTTAACTTGGCTTTCAAAAACTTTCGAAAGGCAGGGCAGGATGGATATAGGTCTGTAACAGTTTGGATCTAGAGTGTCACCCCCTTTGAAGAGGGGGATGACCGCGGCAGCTTTCCAATCTCTGGGGATCTCAGACGTTACGAAAGAGAGGTTGAACAGGCTAGTAATAGGGGTTGCGACAATTTCGGCGGCTAGTTTTAGAAAGAAAGAGTCCAGATTGTCTAGCCCAGCTTATTTTTAGGGGTCCAGATTTTGCAGCGGGGGAGGGCATCAGCAAGTTGCAGCGGAGGTTGCAGAGTTGGTGGCCGGGGTAGTGGTAGCCAGTTGGAAAGCATGGCCAGCCGTAGCAAAATGCTTGTTGAAATTCTCGATTATTGTAGATTTATCGGTGGTGATAGTGTTTCCTAGCCTCAGTGCAGTGGGTAGCTGGGAGGAAGTGCTCTTATTCTCCATGGACTTTACAGTGTCCCAAAACTTTTAGGAGTTAGTGCTACAGGATGCAAATTTCTGTTTGAAAAAGTTAGCCTTTGCTTTCCTGACTGCTTGTGTATATTGGTTCCTAACTTCCCTGAAAAGTTGCATATCGCGGGGGCTTTTTGATGCTAATGCAGTATGACACAGGATGTTTTTGTGCTGGTCAAGGGCAGTCAAGTCTGAGGAGAACCAGGGGCTATATCTGTTCTTAGTTCTGTATTTTTTGAATGGGGCATGTTTATTTAAGATTGAGAGGAAATTACTTTTAAAGAACAACCAGGCATCCTCTACTGACGGAATGAGATCTATATCCATCCAGGATACCTGGGCCAGGTCAATTAGGAAGGCCTGCTCGCTAAAGTCATTTACGGAGCGTTTGACAGTGATGAGGGGTGGTCGTTTGACCGCGGACCCGTTACGGACGCAGGCAATAAGGCAGTGATCGCTGAGATCCTGGTTGAAGACAGCGGAGGTGTATTTAGAGGGTAATTTAGTCAGGATGATATCTATGAGGGTACCCATGTTTACGGATTTAGGGTTGTACCTGGTAGGTTCGTTGATCATTTGTGTGAGATTGAGGGCATCTAGTTTGGATTGTAGGATGGCCGGGATGTTAAGCATATCCCAATTTAGGTCACCAAGCAGTACGAACTCTGAGGATAAATGGGGGGCAATCAATTCACATATGGTGTCCAGGGCACAGCTGGGGGCTGAGGGGGGTCTTTAGCAAGCGGCAACAGTGAGAGACTTATTTCTGGAAAGGTGGATTTTTAGAAGTAGAAGCTCAAACTGTTTGGGCACAGACCTGGATAGTATGATAGAGCTCTGCATGCTATCTCTACAGCAGATTGCAACTCCACCCCCTTTGGCAGTTCTATCTAGACTGAAAATTTTATAGTTGGGGATGAAAATTTCAGAATTTTTGGTGGCCTTCCTAAGCCAGGTGCCACGCCCTGACTCAAGGGACGTTTATTTGTTGAGTCAGGAGGTGTATATTCCGTGTTGTGTTTGTTTATTGTTATAGATTCTATGATGTGTAGATCTATGTTGGCCGGGGTGGTTCCCAATCAGAGGCAGCTGTAGTTCGTTGTCTCTGATTGGGGACCATACTTAGGCAGCCTTTTGGCACGAGTTAGTTGTGGGATCTTGTTCCGGTAAAGGAATGTGTTTGTATGCTACCTTGGACTTCACGTTTCGTTTGTTGTTTTGTCGTGTGTTTAGTCGTTAATAAATATGAATGCATATCACGCTGCGCCTTGGTCCTTCTCGTTCATGAACGATCGTGACACCAGGATTCAGACACTGCTAGAACATCAGGGTTGGCGGAGTGTGCTAACGAAGTGAATAACTCAAACTTAGGAAGTAGACTTCTGATATTAACATGCAAGAAACCAAGGCTTTTGCGATTACAGAAGTCAACAAATGATAGCGCCTGGGGAGTAGGAGTGATACTGAGGGCTGCAGGGCCTGGGTTAGCCTCTACATCACCAGAGGAACAGAGGAGGACTAGAATAAGGATACGGCTAAAGGCTTTAAGAACTGGTCTTCTAGTGCGTTTGGTACATAGAATAAAGGGGGCAGATTTCCGGGCGTTGTAGAAAAGATTCAGGGCATTATGTACAGACAAGGATATGGAAGGATATGAGTAAAGTGGAGGTAAACCTAAGAGTTGGGTAACAATGAAAGAGATAGCATCACTGGAGGCTCCGATTGAGTCGGTCTCCGCCTGTATGGGGGGTGGGACAAAGGAGCTATTCTAAGGCAGGTTTAGCTGGGCTGGGGGATCTACAGTGAAATAGTACAATTAGAAATAACCGAAACAGCAATAAGCAAACCATATTGACATGGGAGAGAGGCATAAAGCAATCACAGGTGTAATTTGAGAGAGCTAAGACAACAGCTGGTAATGACGACAGAGTTTGGGCTGAGGCTAAACATAAACAGGATGCGGTACCGTAAAAAGGAACAGTCCAGCAGGCATCAGCTGTATAGCTGGGTTATCATAAGGTCCGGTGAACAGCAATAGGAGGTAGTTTGGGGGCTGCTAAAGCACTAGCGAGCAAGAGGCCACGGCTAGCGTGTGCTAGCGGGCCGGGGCTAGCAGATGGAATCTTCGTGGTCGACGTCGTAACGGGAAGCCTGTTGTAACCACATCAGACGATTTCGTCGGCAGACCAGTCATGTAGGATCGGCGGGGCTCCGTGTCAACACTAGGTGGTCCCGTCCGGTTGACAGAGAGGTAGATAGCCGGAAGATGGGCATAGCTCAGGATAATTAGCCAAACCACAACGTCCATTTTGTTGCAGCTAGCTGGTAGCGATGAATCCGGAGTTAAGTAGGTGAGAATGGTAACAGTAACCGGCAGGTAGCTTAGTGGTTAAGAGCGTTGTGCCAGTAACCGAAAGGTCGCTGGTTCAAATCCCAGAGCTGACTAGGTGAAAACTCAGTCGATGTGCCCTTGAGCAAGGCACTTAACCCTAATTGCTCCTGTAAGTCGCTCTGGATAAGAGCGTCTGCTAAATGACCAATTATTTATTATTATTAAAGGTCCAGTGATTCAGTGATTCCGTCAGAAAAACTGATATGTTCTGGGTCGATAACGCGCTGTGCAGACAGTGCAGACTGGCCGAATAATAGTCCAGGCTAGAGCTGGCTGGTAGGTAGGTGGTGCAGGCCATGGACAATGGTGAAAAACCGCTAACGGTAGCTAATAGCAAGTAGCTAGTTAGCTGGCTACTCCCGTCCGGTAGACCGAGAGGTAGATAGCCGGGATATGGGCCTGGCTCTAGGCTAGCTCGAGGCTAACTGGTGCTTGCACCGGGGGCAGTGGTGATTAGCCAAACAGCAACATCCATTCGGTTGCGGCTAGCTAGTTGCGATCCGGTGATTAATGTCCAGTGATTCAATTATTCCGGCAGAAAAATCCAATGTTCTGGGTGAAATACCGCTAACTGTGGCTAATAGCAAGTAGCTAGTTAGCTGGCTAGCTAGTTTCAACTGGAGATTCTAGATAAAAGGTAAGTCAATAATAGAATCCGTTCCACATTGAGTGAGGCGGGTTGCAGGAAAGTATATTTTGTAGAAGGATGAAAAGTCTGATAGGGAAATATGTACGAAAAAAAAAAAAGGGTATTTACAGGCTATTTACAGACACACAACAAAAACAGGACTGCACTACTACGCCATCTTGGATTAGAATCTATAGGTGTACCTACCATAGGAGTCCCCTCTAAGCCTAACGTTGACTATGTACATACCCAGCGTGCGACAGAGCTGCAGGAGTTGTGACCCGTTTTTGTTGGTTATGTTGTCGTAGTTGTGCCTAGGGGGGCATATGGGGTGGGAATGCTGTCACCTCCAGGTATGTGTTTGTCCGTCTGTGTGCTGAGGGTGTCAGGTTCTTGTCCAGTTCTGGCATTTAGGTCGCCACAGACTAGTACATGTCCCTGGGCCTGGAAATGATTGATTTTCCCCTCCAAGATGGAGAAGCTGTCTTCATTAAAGTATGGGGATTATTGTGGGGGGGATATAGGTAGCACACAGGAGGACATTTTTCTCTGTTGAGATAATTTCCTTTTGAATTTCTAGCCAAATGTAAAATGTTCCTGATTTTATTAATTGAATAGAGTGAGTTAGGTCTGCTCTATACCAAATTAGCATACCCCCTGAGTCCCTTCCCTGTTTCACACCTGGTAGTTTGGTGGATGGGACTACCAGCTCTCTGTAACCTAGAGGGCAACGAGTGGGTCTATCTCCTCTATACCATGTTTCATGTAGGATGACAATGTCTGTATTTCTGATTTCTTTGGTGAAGTCCAGCTTCCTGCTCTTTAGGCCAAAGGCAGATGACCTCAGGCCTTGGATTTTCCAGGTCTGGGAGGGTGTCTCGCTGGTCTGGGCGGGGTGTCTGTAGATCTGTTGCTCCTGTGTGAGGTATTGGGGCTGCGGTTGTGGGTGATGTCCTTCAGGGTCCGGGTTAAGGTGGGCACTGCTGCCTTGTATAGGTGGACCTAGTCGTAAAGGCTGTTCAAGTCCAAGGTGGAGTGGTGGGCCAGGTAGACATTTGGGTTTGAGGCACAGTCACAGTCACAGGAAATACTTGCGTTTACCCACTCTATGGTAGCAGGGTGGAAGTATTTTTGTGGTAGCAGGGTGGAGATTAACACTTGTGCGTTGGGGAAAGTAGAATAAGCTTTTTCAATCACTCCCTTGAGTGCTGTGGCCACCCTTTCCTGCCGTGTTCTCAGGTCGTTTGTGCCTGTGTGTATTATTTTGTGGCTGGGTGAACCTAGTTGGTCCTCAGACAGAAGGTATAGGGCGCGCTGCGTGTTTGGACACCAGAGTTTAGACACTGTGTGTTTGAGAAAAAATATATTTTCTTGTATGTATTTCCCGTTTGAGTCCATAAGCAGTTAAATCTGTGGCTTGTGTATGTCCTCAGTGGGTGTGGGGGAGGGTTGTAAGGAGGGCTATCAGGGTGGCTGACAGGGGGGGTGCTCAGAGGGCGTGGGATCCCCTGGGCTTTGGGTTCTTCATTTGTTTGTCCGGCTGTGATGTCGAGGCTATGGTCAGGGTCTAGGGTGGACTGTTCTGCTGTGCGAGACTTTGGTCAGGATCTTAGGTGGGCTTTTCTGCTGGCTACTCTGCAGGGGTTGGCCAGCTCTCTAATGGGTTGTTCTCTGTTAACTGTTACCATTCTCACCTTCTCCTCCAGCACGCTGATATTCTCCTCTTGTGCTCTGTTCTTCTCCTGCTCCTGCTCTTTCTCCTGTTGATGTTGTTTCACCACAGTCCAGAGTGCAGAAATGTCTCTCTCCACCTCCAGATCTCAGGGTCTGATTGAGGGGGTGTTGTTGAGCTGGACACATTTTTTGTGCTGACTGGAGTGTATTGGGAGGTTGACTTTTCGCTTGGGGTTGCTCGTCTGTGGGGTTATATAATGAAGAGGTTTGGTCTGACCCCATCGGGGTGGGGGTATCTTTCTCAAGGGAGAGCTTCTTCTGCTGAGCAATTTATTTGATTAGGTGAAAGTCCGGCTGATACCGTTTGGGGTTGCCCTGTACCAAGACTGTTCCAGACTTATAGATATTTATATTAGCTGACTCAGAGTCCTCGTTGTCTAGTATCCTGAGTTTCCACCGATCGCTAACATCCCCCCTCTTAACAAAGGGGTAGTGTGTTAATATAGCATTGCGCCATGCCAGGGGATGGTCTGTGTGGAAGATTAAGTTGCTTATGTTCCGATTTTTTTAGTAGTCAGCAAAAAGTGTTTATTGATTTTCCATAATGTTATTTTTGTACTCTTTTCATGCCTTATCATTTTTTACATCCAGAGGGTACTGTATGCTAATAACCTCTGAGCAGCAGGAGGGGGCTTCAAAGGCCTCTGCATTTTGGTGGGGTAGGCTGTGGAACTCTCCTGCCATTGTTGGGCTCAAGGGCTTTGACTCCTCTCGCTTCACACCTCAATGCTACTTGAATTTGCAGTCAGATATGTGCTGTCCTAGCAAGCGTGGTAGCCTTCACTTAGCATTCAGTCCTTATAAAGTAAAATATATAATTGTAGTGTATTTTACATCTTGGTTGAAAAAGTAGCATCAGACAACATTAATCAATCAGTTCCAGGTTGGATGGTGTTTCCGGTTTCTGTTGTTTGTTTGGCAGAGCATTTGTTGTATAGATTGGAAGTAGGAATCTCTGTTAGTAGGAATCCTTCCAGTTAAATCTATCTTTTTGTAAAAACATGCAGAAAAATGCAGGATCTCTCTCTCTCTCTCTCTCTCTCTCTGTCTGTCTGTCTGTCTGTCTGTCCGTCTCTCTCTCTCTCTCTCTCTCTGTCTGTCCGTCCGTCCGTCTCTCTCTGTCCGAGTCTCATCAGTCAGAGTATTGTTTCTATGAAGAGTTGTCTCTCTCTCTGTCCACTCTCTCCAGCACCTCCCAGTCTCCTCTACCACTAATGGATGCTAAGACCTACAGTGCCTTGCAAAAGTATTTTTCCTATTTTGTTGCATTACAACCTGTAATTTAAATGGATCTTTTAATTTGGATTTAATGTAATGGACATACAGAAAATAGTCCAAATTGGTGAAGTGAAATGAAAAAAAATAACTTGTTTAAAAATATTCTAAAAAATAAATAACAGGAAAGTGATGAGTGCATATGTATTCACCCCCTTTGCTATGAAGCCCCTAAATAAGATCTGATGAAACCAATTACCTTCAGAAGTCACATAATTAGTCAGATTGCACACAGGTGGACTTTATTTAAGTGTCACATGATCTCAGTATATATACACCTGTTCTGAAAGGCCCCAGTCTGCAACACAACTAAGCAAGGGGCACCACTAAGCAAGCGGCACCATGAAGACCAAGGAGCTCTCCAAACAGGTCAGGGACAAAGTTGTGGAGAAGTACAGATCAGGGTTGGGTTATCAAAAAATATCCGAAACATTGAACATCCCACAGAGCACCATTAAATCCATGATAAAAAAATTGAAAGAATATGGCACCACAACAAACCTGCCAAGAGAGGGCCGCCCACCAAAACTCACGGACCAGGCAAGGAGGGCATTAATCAGAGAGGCAACAAAGATACCAAAGATAACCCTGAAGGAGCTTCAAAGCTCCACAACGGAGATTGGAGTATCTGTCCATAGGACCACTTTAAGCCGTACACTCCCCAGAGCTGGGCTTTACGGAAGAGTGGCCAGAAAAAAGCCATTGCTTAAAGAAAAAAATAAGCAAACACGTTAGGTGTTTGCCAAAAGGCATGTGGGAGACTCCCCAAACATATGGAAGAAGGTACTCTGGTCAGATGAGACTAAAATTGAGCTTTTTGGCCATCAAGGAAAACGCTATGTCTTGCGCAAACCCAACACCTCTCATCACCCCGAGAACACCATACCCACAGTGAAGCATGGTGGTGGCAGCATCATGCTGTGGGGATATTTTTCATTGTTTCATCGGCAGGGACTGGGAAACAGAATTGAAGGAATGATGGGATGGCGCTAAATACAGGGAAATTATTGAGGGAAACGTGTTTCAGTCTTCCAGAGACTAGATGTGCCAATTTTATAGAGACATACCCCAAGAGACTTGCAGCTGTAATTGCTGCAAAAGGTGGCTCTACAAAGTATTGACTTTGCGAGGGGTGAATAGTTATGCACGCTCAAGTGTTCTGTTTTTTTGTCTCATTTCTTGTTTGTTTCACACAAAACAATATTTTGCATCTTCAAAGTGGTAGGCATGTTGTGTAAATCAAATGATACAAACCCCCAAAAAATCCATTTTAATTCCAGGTTGTAAGGCAACAAAATTGGACAAATGCCAAAGGGGGGTGAATACTTTCGCTAGCCACTGTATTGATTTTCAGCCTCTTCCTCCTCACACAGTGCATTAAGCTGTCCTTTCCTCTATAGAGACTCTTCCTACTATCACAGTACATTTAGCTGTCCTCTCCTCTATAGAGACTCTTCCTCCTCTCACAGTGCATTTAGCTGTCCTCTCCTCAATAGAGCCTCTTCCTCCTCTCACAGTGCATTTAGCTGTCCTCTCCGCTATAGAGACTCTTCCTCCTCTCACAGTGCATTTAGCTGTCCTCTCCGCTATAGAGACTCTTCCTCCTCTCACAGTACATTTAGCTGTCCTCTCCTCTATAGAGACTCTTCCTCCTCTCACAGTGCATTTAGCTGTCCTCTCCTCTATAGAGACTCTTCCTCCTCTCACAGTGCATTTAGCTGTCCTCTCCTCTATAGAGCCTCTTCCTCCTCTCACAGTACATTTTGTTGTCCTCTCCGCTATAGAGACTCTTCCTCCTCTCACAGTGCATTTAGCTGTCCTCTCCTCTATAGAGCCTCTTCCTCCTCTCACAGTGCATTTAGCTGTCCTCTCCTCTATGGAGATTCTTCCTCCTCTCACAGTGCATTTAGCTGTCCTCTCCTCTATAGAGCCTCTTCCCCCTCTCACAGTACATTTAGCTGTCCTCTCCTCTATAGAGCCTCTTCCTCCTCTCACAGTGCATTTAGTTGTCCTCTCCACTATAGAGACTGCATTGCATACTGTATGGACTGTAAGCAATAGAGAGGGTTGTCGTCAAAGTATTGAGCACTGATTTACTCTTTGGACCTCCATATGTTTGTCTGTGTGTGTGTGTGTGTGTGTGTGTGTGTGTGTGTGTGTGTGTGTGTGTGTGTGTGTGTGTGTGTGTGTGGCGCGTTTGTGCTGATGTCCTACTAGATTGTGAGTCTCAATATACAGTAAATCGAATTTCAATTGACTTTCATTTTGTGTAAGGTAACAGGCTGAGGGTGAATTCCCTATCTCTGTCCCCCTGTCATGTTCCTCAGGTCAGGGTTGGGGTCAATTCCATTAAATTCCAGTCAATACAGAAAGGTAACCAAATTCCAATTCCACATTTTCCCCACTCAAAAGCATTGAAAATAATTGGATGTGTACTTCCTGAACTGAAATGGATTGGACACCCCAACAAACCCTGGCCACTCCCTGTATAGGCCCTCCCAGATCAGACCTATGCCCCTTCTGCCCCGTCCCGTCCCCGTCCCGTCCCGTCCCCGTCCCCGTCCCGTCCCGTCCCCCGTCCCCCGTCCCTCCCGTCCCCATACATTTACATTTTAGTCATTTAGCAGACGCTCTTATCCAGAGCGACTTACAGTTTTAGTGAATGCATCATTTTTCCATACCACCTCAACATGACAGCCGCACATATGCCCAGGCCGTGAGCACAGCAACGGGCCAAACCCCCACTAATACACTTGCCCAAGCCCCATCCTACAACCCAAGAGGTATGTATCAGATGCTCAACATGCTCTGCTCACACCTACTGTAATGGTCTGGGCCTAGACCACATGAAAACAACACTAGACACTATGGAACACACAGCTTTTACTATCTCATCCTGGAATATACAAGGTCTAAGGTCGTCTGCCTTTGGCCTAAAGAGCAGGAACCCAGACTTCATCAAAGAAATTGGAAATATAGACATTGTCATCCTACAAGAAACAAAGTTTAGAGGAGACGGACCTACTGGTTGACCTCTCGGTTACAGAGAGTTGGTGGTCCCATCCACCAAACTACCAGGTGTGAAACAGGGAAGAGACTCAGGGGGTATGCTAATTTGGTATAGAGCAGACCTAGCCCACTCTATTAAATTAGTCAAAACAGGAACATTTTACATTTGGCTAGAAATTAATAAGGAAATGATCTCAACAGAGAAACATTTCCTCATGTGTGCTACCTATATCCCCCCAATAGCTTCTTCATCCTGGAGGGGGAGATCAACCATTTCCAGGCCAAGGGACATGTACTAGTCTGTGGCGACCTAAATGCCAGAACTGGACAAGAACCTGACCCCCTCAGCACACAGGGGGACAAACACGTACCTGAAGGTGACAGTATTCCTTCCAAATATGTTCCCCTAGACACAACTATGACAAAACAACCAACAAAAATGGGTCACAACTCCTGCAGCTCTGTCGCACGCTGGGTCTGTACATAGGAGATGATCGTGGACTTCAGGAAACAGCAGAGGGTGCACCCCCCTATCCACATCGACGGGACCGCAGTGGAGAAGGTGGAAAGCTTCAAGTTCCTTGGTGTACACATCACCGACAAACTGAAATGGTCCACCCACGCAGATAGTGTGGGGAAGAAGGCGCAACAGAGCCTCTTCAACCTCAGGAGGCTGAAGAAATTTGGCTTACCACCTAAAACCCTCACAAACTTTTACAGATGCACAACTGAGAGCATCCTGTCGGGCTGTATCACTGCCTGGTACGGCAACTGCACCGCCCACAACCGCAGGGCTCTCCAGAGCATGCAACGTCTCCCTGCTCAAACCAGCGCATGTCCAGGCCCATCTGAAGTTTGCCAATTACCATCTGGATGATCCAGAGGAGAAATGGGAGAAGGTCATGTGGTCTGATGAGACAAAAATATAGCTTTTTGGTCTAAACTCCACTCGCTGTGTTTGGAGGAAGAAGAAGGATGAGTACAACCCCAAGAATACCATCCCAACCGTGAAGCATGGAGGTGGAAACATCATTCTTTGGGGATGCTTTTTTGCAAAGGGGACAGGATGACTGCACCGTATTGAGGGGAGGATGGATGGGGCCATGTATCGTGAGATCTTGGCCAACAACCTCCTTCCCTCAGTAAGAGCATTGAAGATGGGTCGTGGCTGGGTCTTCCAGCATGACAACGACCCGAAACACACAACCAGGGCAACTAAGGAGTGGCTCCGTAAGAAGCATCTCAAGGTCCTGGAGTGGCCTAACCAGTCTCCAGACCTGAACCCAATAGAACATCTTTGGAGGGAGCTGAAAGTCCGTATTGCCCAGCGACAGCCCCGAAACCTGAAGGATCTGGAGAAGGTCTGTATGGAGGAGTGGGCCAAAATCCCTGCTGCAGTGTGTGCAAACCTGGTCAAGACCTACAGGAAACGTACGATCTCTGTAATTGCAAACAAAGGTTTCTGTACCAAATATTAAGTTATGCTTTTCTGATGTATCAAATACTTATGTCATGCAATAAAATGCAAATTAATTTCTTAAATCATACAATGTGATTTTCTGGATTTTTGTTTTAGATTCCGTCTCTCACTGTTGAAGTGTACCTATGATAAAAAAATGACAGACCTCTACATGCTTTGTAAGTAGGAAAACCTTCAAAATCGGCAGTGTATCAAATACTTGTTCTCCCCACTGTACCTACACCTACAGCTCATCCCTTGGCAGTAGTACTGTAGATTACTTTATCACTGACCTCAACCCAGACTCTCTCAGGCGTTCACAGTCAGCCCACTAACACCCCAATCAGATCACAGCAAAATCACAGACTACCTGAACAGAGCAATACTCAATCATGAGGCATCAAAGCCAAAGGAACTGCACAATATCAAGAAATGCTATAGATGGAAGGAAATAGTGTAGAAACCTACCAACAAACAATTAGGCAACAACAAATTCAATCCCTTTTAGACAGCTTCCTGGACAAAACATTTCACTGTAATAGTGAAGGTGTAAATTTGGCAGTAGAAAACCTAAACAGTATATTTGACTTTGCAGCTTCCCTATCACATCTAAAGATTTCAAGCAGACAACCTAAGAAAATGAAAAACAATGACAAACATTTTGATGAAGAAAGCAAAAACCAAAGAAAGAAATTGAGAGACCTATCCAACCAAAAACATAGAGACCCAGAAAACCTGAGTCTATGCCTTAACTATGGTGAATCACTAAAACAATTCAGAAATACACTATGGAAAAAGAAGGAACAGCACGTCAGAAATCAGCTCAATGTAATTGAAGAATCTATAGAATCTAACCACTTCTGGGAAAATTGGAACACACTAAACAAACAACAACATGAAGGGTTATTTATCCAAAACAGAGATGTATGAGTAAACCCCTTCTCCAATCTTTTTGGCCCTATAACAAAGAACAAACACCAAAAACATATACAGTGGGGAAAAAAAGTATTTAGTCAGCCACCAATTGTGCAAGTTCTCCCACTTAAAAAGATGAGAGAGGCCTGTAATTTTCATCATAGGTACACGTCAACTATGACAGACAAATTTAGGAAAAAAAATCAAGAAAATCACATTGTAGAATTTTTAATGAATTTATTTGCAAATTATGGTGAAAAATAAGTATTTGGTCACCTACAAACAAGCAAGATTTCTGGCTCTCACAGACCTGTAACTTCTTCTTTAAGAGGCTCCTCTGTCCTCCACTCGTTACCTGTATTAATGGCACCTGTTTGAACTTGTTATCAGTATAAAAGACACCTGTCCACAACCTCAAACAGTCACACTCCAAACTCCACTATGGCCAAGACCAAAGAGCTGTCAAAGGACACCAGAAACAAAATTGTAGACCTGCACCAGGCTGGGAAGACTGAATCTGCAGCTTGGTTTGAAGAAATCAACTGTGGGAGCAATTATTAGGAAATGGAAGACATACAAGACCACTGATAATCTCCCTCGATCTGGGGCTCCACGCAAGATCTCACCCCGTGGGGTCAAAATTATCACAAGAACGGTGAGCAAAAATCCCAGAACCACACGGGGGGACCTAGTGAATGACCTGCAGAGAGCTGGGACCAAAGTAACAAAGCCTACCATCAGTAACACACTACGCCGCCAGGGACTCAAATCCTGCAGTGCCAGACGTGTCCCCCCTGCTTAAGCCAGTACATGTCCAGGCCCGTCTGAAGTTTGCTAGAGTGCATTTGGATGATCCAGAAGAGGATTGGGAGAATGTCATATGGTCAGATGAAACCAAAATAGAACTTTTTGGTAAAAACTCAACTCGTCGTGTTTGGAGGACAAAGAATGCTGAGTTGCATCCAAAGAACACCATACCTACTGTGAAGCATGGGGGTGGAAACATTATGCTTTGGGGCTGTTTTTCTGCAAAAGGACCAGGACGACTGATCCGTGTAAAGGAAAGAATGAATGGGGCCATGTATCGTGAGATTTTGAGTGAAAACCTCCTTCCATCAGCAAGGGCATTGAAGATGAAACGTGGCTGGGTCTTTCAGCATGACAATGATCCCAAACACACCGCCCGGGCAACGAAGGAGTGGCTTCGTAAGAAGCATTTCAAGGTCCTGGAGTGGCCTAGCCAGTCTCCAGATCTCAACCCCATAGAAAATCTTTGGAGGGGAGTTGAAAGTCCGTGTTGCCCAGCGACAGCCCCAAAACATCACTGCTCTAGAAGAGATCTGCATGGAGGAATGGGCCAAAATACCAGCAACAGTGTGTGAAAACCTTGTGAAGACTTACAGAAAACGTTTGACCTGTGTCATTGCCAACAAAGGGTATATAACAAAGTATTGAGAAACTTTTTGTTATTGACCAAATACTTATTTTCCACCATAATTTGCAAATAAATTCATAAAAAATCCTACAATGTGATTTTCTGGATTTTTTTTTCTCATTTTGTCTGTCATAGTTGACGTGTACCTATGATGAAAATTACAGGCCTCTCTCATCTTTTTAAGTGGGAGAACTTGCACAATTGGTGGCTGACTAAATACTTTTTTCCCCCACTGTACATGATCAAACACACATCTTAGATTCATCTATTAAAGACTACCAGAATCCACTGCATTCTCCAATTACATTGAATGAACTACAGGACAAAATACAAACCCTCCAACCCAAAAAGGCCTGTTGTGTTGATGGTATCCTAAATGACATTATAAAATATACAGACCACAAATTCCAATTGGCTATACTTAAACTATTTAACATCATCCTCAGCTCTGGCATCTTCCCCAATATTTGGAACCAAGGTCTGATCACCCCGATCCATAAAAGTGGAGACAAATTTGACCCCAATAACTACCGTGGGATATGCGTCAACAGCAACATTGGGAAAATCCTCTTCATTATCATTAACAGCAGACTCACACATTTCCTCAGTGATAACAATGTACTCAGAAAATGTCAAATTGGCTTTTTACCAAATGACTGTATGACAGACCACATATTCACCCTGCACACCCTAATTGACAAAAAAACAACAAATCAAAACAAATTCTTCTCATGCTTTGTTGATTTCAAAAAAGCTTCTGTCTCAATTTGGCATGAGGGTCTGCTATACAAATTGATGGAAAGCGGTGTTGGGGGAAAAAGATATGACATTATGATATCCATGTACACAAACAACAAGTGTGTGGATAAAATTGGCAAAAAACACACACATTAATTTACACAGGCCGTGGGGTGAGACAGGGATGCAGCTTGAGCCCCACCCTCTTTAACACATGTATCAACAAATTTGCGAGGGCACTAGAACAGTCTGCAGCACCTGGCCAAATGTCTACTGTTTGCTGATGATCTAATGCTTCTGTCCCAAACAAAGGAGGGCCTACAGCAGCACCTAGATCTTCTGCACAGATTCTGTCAGACCTATTCCCTGACAGTAAATCTCAGTGAGACAAAAATAATGGTGTTCGAAAAAAGGTCCAATTACCAGGACCAGAAATACAAATTTCATCTAGACATCGTTACCCTAGATCACACAAAAATGCCACAGGTAACTTCCACAAATCTGTGAACAATCTGAGAGGCAAGAAGGGCCTTGTACGCCATCAAAGTAACATAACATTCGGCATACCTATTAGGATCTGGCTAAAACACTTGAATCAGTTATAGTATCCATTGCCCTTTATGGTTCTGAGGTCAGGGGGCCTCTCACCAACCAAAAATTCACAAAATGGGACAACCACCTAAAAGGAAGCGTTTCTCAAACCTTCCATAACAAAGCCATCACCTACAGAGAGATGAACCAGGAGAAGAGTCCCCTAAGCAAGCTGGTTCTGGGGCTCTATTCACAAACACAAACAGACCGCACAGAGCCCCAGGACAGCAACACAATTAGACCCAACCAAATCATGAGAAAACAAAAATATTGTTACTTGACACATTTGAAAGAATTAACAAAAAAACAGCCTAAACTAGAATGCTATTTGTCCCTAAACAGAGAGTACACAGTGGCAGAATACCTGACCACTGTGACTGACCCAAAATTAAGGAAAGCTTTGACTATGTACAGACTCAGTGAGCATAGCTTGCTATTGAGAGAGGCCGCCATAGGCAGACGTGCCTCGCAAGAGAAGACAGGCTATGTGCACACTGCCCACAAAATGAGGTGGAAACTGAGCTGCACTTCCTAACCTCCTGCCAAATGTATGACCATATTAGAGACACATATTTCCCACAGATTACACAGACCCACAAAGAATTTGAAAACAAACCTATTGGGTGAAATACCATAGTGTGCCATCACAACAGCAATATTTGTGACCTGTTGCCACAATAAAAGGGCAACCAGTGAAGAACAAACACCATTTATTTTCTGTTTTGTACTTTAATTATTTGTAAATTTTTACAACTCTGTATATAGACATAATATGACATTCGTGACTTTTATGTTTACTGTTAATTTTATATTTTTTATTTCACTTTTGTTTTATCTATTTCACTTGCTTTGGCAATATAAACATATGTTTCCCATGCCAATAAAGCCCTTTGAATTGAGAGAGAGAACAGACAGCAGAGAGAGAGAGAGAGAGAGAGAGAGTTTTTTACTTTTTGTCTTTCTTTAATGATACATCCTCATTTCATTTAATCAAAATCTCACCACCATACCCCTGCCCTTTAAAAACCAAATATCCCCTGTACTACATTGTCACGATCGTCAAACACAGTGGACCAAGGCGCAGCGTGATATGCGAACATACTTTTATTGATATTCACCCACACGAACAAAACAAGAAAACGATACGTGAAGTCCTTGGTTACAACACAAAACCAACACGGAACAAGATCCCACAAAACACTGTGGAAAACAGGCTGCCTAAGTATGGTTCCCAATCAGAGACAACAAGCAACAGCTGACACTCGTTGCCTCTGATTGAGAACCACCCCGGCCAACACAGAAACACATGAGCTAGATAAAGAACCTAGAACACAAATACATAGAAACTACACACCCTGGCTCAACATAAGAGAGTCCCAGAGCCAGGGCGTGACAGTACCCCCCCCCCAAAGGCGCGGACTGCGACCGCGCCAAACATAAACCGAACAGGGGAGGGCCGGGTGGGCATTCCTCCTCGGAGGCGGTTCCGGCTCCGGGCTTGACCACCATCCTCCAACAATCTCCCCGTAGCGCCCCTGGTCCGGTCTGGCCCCGCTGGCTGGAGCTGGACTGGACATCGGTGGAGCGTATTGCTTAGGCTCCGAGGTGGAGCAGCTGACCGGTACCTGACCAGGCACCGGTGACCCAGGCACGGGCTGTGCCGGACTGACGACACGCACCACAGGCTTGGTGCGGGGAGCAGGAACGGGCCGGACCAGGCTGACGACGCGCACCCCTGGCTTGGTGCGGGGAGCAGGAACGGGCCGGAACGGGCTGACGATGCGCACCACAGGCTTGGTGCGGGGAGCTGTACTGGGCCGGACCGGGCTGACGACGCCGCACCCCTGGCTTGGTGCGGGGAGCAGGAACGGGCCATATCCGGGCTGGCGACGCACACCATAGGCTTGGTGCGGGGAGCAGGAACAGGCCGGGCCGGGCTGGCGACGCGCACCCCTGGCTTGGTGCGGGGAGCAGGAACAGGCCGGGCCGGGCTGGCGACGAGCACCATTGGCTTGGTGCGGGGAGCAGGAACAGGCCGGGCCGGGCTGGCGACACGCACCATTGGCTTGGTGTGGGGAGCAGGAACAGGCCGGGACGGGCTGGCGACCTGCACCATTGGCTTGTGCGGGGAGCAGGAACAGGTCGGGCCGGGCTGGCGACGCGCACCATTGGCTTGGTGCGGGGAGCAGGAACAGGCCGGGCCAGGCTGGCCGACGCGCACCGTAGGCTTGGTACGAGAGGCAGGAACAGGCCGGACCGGGCTGGCGACGCGCACCATTGGCTTGGTGCGAGAGGCAGGAACAGGCCGGGCCGGGCTGGCGACGCGCACCCCTGGCTTGGTGCGGGGAGCAGGAACAGGCCGGGCCGGGCTGGCGACGAGCACCATTGGCTTGGTGCGGGGAGCAGGAACAGGCCGGGCCGGGCTGGCGACACGCACCATTGGCTTGGTGTGGGGAGCAGGAACAGGCCGGGACGGGCTGGCGACGCGCACCATTGGCTTGGTGCGGGGAGCAGGAACAGGTCGGGCCGGGCTGGCGACGCGCACCATTGGCTTGGTGCGGGGAGCAGGAACAGGCCGGGCCAGGCTGGCCGACGCGCACCGTAGGCTTGGTACGAGAGGCAGGAACAGGCCGGACCGGGCTGGCGACGCGCACCATTGGCTTGGTGCGAGGGGCAGGAACAGGCCGGGCCGGGCTGGCGACGCGCACCATTGGCTTGGTGCGAGGGGCAGGAACAGGCCGGGCCAGGCTGGCGACGTGCATCACAGGCTTGGTGCGAGGGACAGGAACAGGCCGGACCGCACTGGGAACACACACCACTGGCCTTATACGGCGATCAGGAACGGGCCGGACCGGACTGGCAACACACTTCAGTACCTCTCGCCGTGCCTCTACACTTTCCTTCCCTCTACTCGCCAATGGCTCCCGTAACCCGGTGGCCTTCTCTCCTCGTCCACTAACTCGCCCCTTATCTGCCTCCAGCAGCCCCGTCGTCCACGGTGTGAGCCCCCCCCTAAAAAAGTATTGGGCTTGTCTCTCCCCCGTGGCTATGGCCTCCATGGCTCTCGCCAGACTCTACATCCTCTGCTCCCAGGTCCAACCTCTCTCCTCCTCACGCTGCTTGACCCAGTCGAGGTGGATATCCGCTAGAGTTACCTCTGGCGTTGGCTCCTGGACACGCTGCTTGACCCAGTCGAGGTGGATATCCACTAGAGTTACCTCTGGCGTAGGCTCCTGGACACGCTGCTTGGTCCAGTTTTGGTGGGATCTTCTGTCACGATCGTCAAACACAGTGGACCAAGGCGCAGCGTGATATGCGAACACACTTTTATTGATATTCACCCACACGAACAAAACAACAAAACGATACGTGAAGTCCTTGGTTACAACACAAAACCAACACTGAACAAGATCCCACAAAACACTGTGGAAAACAGGCTGCCTAAGTATGGTTCCCAATCAGAGACAACAAGCAACAGCTGACACTCATTGCCTCTGATTGAGAACCACCCCGGCCAACACAGAAACATATGAGCTAGATAAAGAACCTAGAACACAAATACATAGAAACTACACACCCTGGCTCAACATAACAGAGTCCCAGAGCCAGGGCGTGACATACATACTCACCTTGCCCTCTACCCCATGATACAGAACAACACCACACATCACAAAATCCAAGACCTCACCACTTTTACATCCGTATATCCAACCCATCTTCCCCGACACACCATATCTCCTAAAAGATCTCCACACTTTTTATAATTTATAGAACTCAAATTCCACCCTAAGACGCAAAGAGACCATACCATTAAATAATAGTAAAGGGTCTGTTATCCCCTCACCTTGACCCTGTTCCTCCTTGTTAGCCAAATAGCCAACTTTGCCTGAGCAAACAGAAAATTCACCAACACACACTTGGCCTTTTCCTTATTCGAATACCTGTGCCCCATTATAAACATCCCAACAGTAAACTCCACCCCCAACCTCTCACACAGACATTCCAACAGAGACATTAAAGGCATTAACCTGGCCCACACAGAAAACACATAATGCACAGTTTCACTCATGACACAGAAAGGACATCCCTGTCCGACTCCCGGGTTGACCCGTGCCAACCAGCTGTTAGTGGCCAGGGCTCCATATAGAACCCTCCACTGGAGGTCCCCTGACCTCTTTGGTACTGGGAGTTTGTAGAGCCCCCTCCATCTAAAACCTACCATACTCTGCACCCCACATACCCCCTGCCACTGATAGGCTCCTAATGTTCCTTACCTTAATGCAGAGGTTGTAGTGGGCTTTACCTCCCACCCCCTCAAACTCCCCAGGCTCGGAGTATTAAAATCTAACAAGTCCTTCAGACCCCCTTGCCAGTCCCCAGTCTCTGCCGTCACCTGAAATGGCAGAAACATTGGTGGCCCCTCCCCCTTTGGCCGCTCAAAAACCCTCCTTACCGGCTCAGACAGTGCCTCCTGGACCTCCACCAGGAATCTCTCCAGCAGCCTAAGAGATGTTAGTCCTGTTTGTTGTGCCAGGACTTCCGAGGTTTTCCACCCCTCCTCCCCCCGCAGCCGCAGGACACCCAGCCTTACTAAACCCGCTGTCATCAGTCGCCTCTGCAGGGTGGCCGACTGAACCAATCTCAAAAGGATGGTTGGGTTGTGGAAGATAGGCTCCTCCCACACCCACAGCCCAGGCTCCACACCCCCTTCTCGTGTTGGCCTTAGCAGCTGCCAGGCCCTCAGCACTGCAGAGTAAAAATCAGAGAGACCTGCTGTACTCAACCGCTCCAGCCTCATGAGGAACAGCTGCCGGTCCAACCCTAATCCGCCAGCTCTCCTCAGCAGTGCCAGCTAGTTCCCTCCAGCCGACATCAGTATGGCACAGCAGTCTCTGCGCCACCTTTAGTGAGAATGCAGCCACCCTGCTCTCCAGCTCCACCAGGCCCTGTCCTCCTTCATGGACGGATATATACAACATTGCCGCCTTCAGCCAGTGATGGCCCAACGAGAAACAATCCACCAGCTTGCGTTGCAGGTCAGCAAGCAGACTGGCGGGGGGGTTGAGGACAGCCAGTTCATGCCACAGGGAGGATGCCACCAGGTTGTTGATTATCAGCACCCTCCCTTTATATGATACCTGGGACAGGAGACACCTCCACCTGGCCAGTCTTGACACCACTGCCTGTGACAGCCCCTCCCAGTTCTTCCTGACCCACCTCTCTGAGCCCAGGTACACCCCCAAAATGTTAAGACCTTCACAACCCCACTGCAAATCCCTCCATGCCCCACATAACAAACTTAGCTCTTGCCCAAGTTCACCTTAGCTGACGAAGCTCCCTCGTACACCTTCAGACTAGTCTCTCGTGCCTGCATATCCCTGACCATCACAGAAACGTCATCTGCATACGCCGACACTGCTATGCTTGTCAACACACCCATGCCTGTCCAGCACACTCCCTGCAGTCTCCTGCGTAGCATGCCCAAAAAAGGCTCAATGGCTAGTGTATATAACTGCCCCAATAGAGGGCATCCTTGTCTAATGCCCTGCCTCACCCAGACTGGCCTACTGAGCCCCCCTCCCACCTTAACCATACATGATGCCCCAGCATACAACATCTTCACACAGACCAAAAACCTTTCCCCAAACCCAAACACAGACATTATATGAAACAGATACTCATGGTCCACTCTATCAAAAACTTTCTCTTGATCTAAAGAGACCAGACCAAAGTTCACATTAGAACCTCTCGACATGTCCCTAATTAAGAAGAAGTTGTCCGTGATTGAGCATCCCGGTACACAATATGTCTGGTCCTTCTGTACTACAGAGTCCAGTTGGGACTTCAGTCTTTTAGCGAGGACCTTGGCAAATATCTTGTAGTCCGCACAGAGCAATGCCACAGGCCTCCTTTTTTGGGCAGGAGAGTCAGAGCCGTCCGACATCAGCTCATCGGCAACTCTCCTACTCTGACGCACTCATGCAACACGCAGAAGAAGTCCAGTCCAATTATTCCCAGAATTTTTTATCAAACTCCACTGGGAGTCCATCGACCCCCGGTGCACGGCCGGGGGACATCTGGGTTATGGCCTCTGCCAGTTCATGGAACAACAGAGGAACGTCCATTACATCCCTCTGTGCCAGAGAGAGCTTAGGGAGTTCAGCAAACAAAACCTGAGCACACGTAGGATCACACAGTTCTGCCCTATACAACTCAGTATAA
The DNA here is from genome assembly GCF_020615455.1 of Coregonus clupeaformis. Taxonomy (NCBI): domain Eukaryota; kingdom Metazoa; phylum Chordata; class Actinopteri; order Salmoniformes; family Salmonidae; genus Coregonus; species Coregonus clupeaformis. The sequence continues at coordinate 5,220,820 of NC_059224.1, read as the reverse complement.
AACTCCACAGTCCGCTCCCGCATCTCCCCCACCACAGACGTCACCCGCCCATCCGACAGCCGTAGACAATGCATACCCTTGGCTTCACTGCTCTGTCTTTCCAAACCAAAGAAGAAGGAGCTGGGAGCATTCATCTCCTTGAGCATGGAGAACCTAGCTCTTTCAAATGCTCCCTTTGCTTTAACCTGGAAAAAACTGCCCAGGTCCCTACGTAATTCAGCTAAATTAGCCAGGAGGCCTACATTGCCTTGCCCCACCAGCTCTACCTCCAATTCACTGATACTACACTCAAGTTCCCCCAATTCACTGATACTACGCTCAAGTTCCCCCAATACTCTCCTAGCTTCTGAGGATGAGAGAGCTGTATACTGTTGACAGAAAAGCTGAATTTGGACTTTTCACACATCCCACCATTGACTCAGAGACTCATACTCCTCTCTTTGCTGCCCCCACCTTTCCCAAAAAGTCTGGAAACCTGAGCAAAAAATTGCATCTTGTAAGAGCTTTACATTAAACTTCCAATAGGATGCCTGCCAAGGCCCTGGTGAAATAGACAGCAGAGCCATGGTTATGTGGTGATCCAAAAAAAACACCAGGAGAATGGTTGCGCCCAACAGACTATTGCTCTGATTCCTGGACATGTAAAACTGATTGAGTTGGGCTGCACTCACTCTAGCCCCAAAGACCTTCACCCATGTATATTGTCTTGTGTTGGGATGTCTATCTCTCCAAACATCCACTAGGTCAAACTGATTAATGATGTCCCTTAACATCCCCACTGAGCCTGAATGAGGCTCCTACCCATTTCTGTCTTTCGTCAAATCCATCGTACAGTTCCAGTCCCCACCGACCACCAGCGTCTCCTCAGGCGCTACCTGTGAGAGTTCCTGTCTAAGACATCCAAACAGATGCCCCCTCTCTCTCCCTGTGTTAGGCGAATACACATTTATAAGGACAAAACCCCTGTTGTTAATTTCTGCTTTTACTACAAGCAGTCTACCCCTACACACCTCCTCTGAGGAGCACATTTTTACGGCCAGACCTGGTGCAAAAAAGACTGCCACCTCTGCACTAAAATTTGTTCCATGGCTCAGCACACTTGCCCCTTTCCACCAGAGCCCCCAATCAACTTCATTCACCACATCACTATGCGTCTCCTGCAGAAGCAACACCTGCACTTTGTTTGTTTTACATATTCACCCAACAGACTCCTCTTTCCCGCATCTCTGGCGCCATTTATATTAAGCGAGCCTACTCGAAGAGTCTCCATAAGAAGTGGGAGAAAAGCCTAGACTAGACCCAGTCTCAGCTACACCACCATATATAGCCTGACTAGACCCAGCCTCAGCTACACCACCGTCTATAGCATGACTAGACCCAGCCTCATCTACACCACCATTTATAGCATGACTAGACCCAGCCTCATCTACACCACCATCTATAGCATGACTAGGCCCAGCCTCTGCTGCCTGCGTCTCATGGCCTCCTGCACATTGACCTTGATTTCCCCCATTGGTGCTTGTACCCTCACCTTGTCTACGGCCTTTATGTGGGCACGCAAAGCTCTTATGCCCCAAATCCCCACACTCAAAACACTGTAGACTATCTGGGCTGGCAAACCCCGCTTAGAGCCCTTCCCCGTGCCTCACTTTAAAATGCACATTTAACTGTTGCTGATTGTTGTTCAGAAACATGAACACTTACCTCCGGAATGAAACAACATGCTTAACGGCATCTGCATGAAAACCTGCCGACAGTACACGAAAACCGCTAGCAAACTTACCAAAACGACTCAGCTCTTTCCTGATTTGATCATCCATAATAAACGGAGGCGAATTTGCAACTTCCACCCTAGTCGAAGGGGTCGAAAGAGGAGAAATCTCCACCAACTCACCCCTTACAAATATTCCACTAGCAATGAGCCTACCCACCATATGTGCTCTTTTCATGAACACAACCACAGCTTTGTTCATTCTTGATGCGGAATGTATAAATTCAGCTCCTACCTGATCGCCGACCGCGAGCAGAACCTCCTCCACTTTAATTCCATTCTTAGGAACACACCTGAATCCATGCCGTAACGACAGCGTCTCCTCTGCGCTAGGCTGCGAAGCCATCGCGCACACCACACCATTCAAATCCCAGGAAACTAAAACTCATTCCTCTTCCTCCCAAACTTAGAAACAAAACAGTGCATTAACCCTCCACCATAGAAAATAAAAATTGAAAGAAAAGACCAAGGAAAGAAACAAGAAAATAAGTTAAGACAAAGCCCTCCACACAACCTCTCAAACTCAAAAAAAACTCCCAGCATGCACTGAGAGAGAGAGAGAAAAGACAGCAGAGAGAGAGAGAGAGAGAGAGAGAGAGAGAAGAGAGAGAGAGAGAGAGAGAGAGAGAGAGAGGAGAGAGCGAGCGAGAGAGAGAGAGAGAGAGAGAGAGAGAGAGAGAGAGAGAGAGAGAGAGAGAGAGAGAACAGACAACATAGAGGACACAGATAGCAGAGAGAGAGAACAGACAGCAGAGAGAGAGAGAACAGACAGCAGAGAGAGAGAGAGGAGAGAGAGAGAGAGAGAGAGAGAGAGAGAGAGAGAGAGAGAGAGAGAGAGAGACCCACTAATAATTCGAAAACAAATCCAATTTTGATAAACTCCCATATCTATTGGGTGAAATATCACATTGTTCAAACATAGCAGCAAGATTTGTGACCTGTTGCCACAAGAAAAGGGCAACCAGTGAAGAACAAACACCATTGTAAATAAAGGCCATATTTATTTTGATTTATTTTCCCTTTTTTACTTTAACTATTTGCACATTGTCACAACACTGTATATAGACATAATATGACATTTGAAATGTCTTTATTCTTTTGGAACTTTTCTGAGTGTAATGTTTACTGTTTTTTTATTGTTTATTTCACTTTTACTTATTATCTATTTCACTTGCTTTGGCATTTTAAACATATGTTTCCCATGCAAATAAAGCCCCTTGAATTGAATTCAATTGAGAGAGAGAGAGCGAGAGAGAAAGAACAGACAGCAGAGAGGCGCTCAGACATACATCAGATACAGTAAGAGGCCTGGTGTGTAGCTAGCTATTTATTCATTGTTATTATTCATTACTGTCTCATATCTCTGACACTTCGCCCTGGGTGGAGGTCTGCATCAGAGCAGCGGCGCTCGGCATGCCTCAGGGTACAGTATTTGAACAGTGGGATTTCACTGAAGAAGACTGAATAATTATTACTCTCAACGAGAACAGACAGGCAAGCAATGTTCCCTCTAAAGGCAACTGAGCAAATGTCAGGTCTGCTAAGTGCAAACTTAAAGCAAACTTGAACTTTGTGTAAATTCTATGCAACTTCCAGTGTGTGTTTACTGTGAACACTGAGGCTATACCCGCTTTAAGTTACAGTTTCAGACAGTGTTCAAGTAGGCTACTTGGTGACTAAACTCCTTGGAGTATCCCTGGATTGTAAACTGTCATGGTCAAAACATGTTGATACAACAGTAGCTAAGATGGGGAGAAGTCTGTCCTTAATAAAGCACTGCTCTGCCTTAACAACACTATCAGCAAGGCAGGTCCTACAAGCCCTAGTTTTGTCGCACCTAGACTACTGTTCAGTCGTGTGGTCAGGTGCCACAACAACAATTGGCTCAGAACAGGGCAGCACGGCTGGCCCTTAAATGTACACGGAGAGCTAATATTAATAATATGCATGTCAATCTCTCCTGGCTCAAAGTGGAGTAGAGATTGACTTCATCACTACTTGTTTTTGTAAGAAGTGTTGACAAGCTGAATGCACCGATGTGTCTGTTTAAACTACTAACACACAGCTCAGACACCCATACATACATTTACATTTACGTCATTTAGCAGACGCTCTTATCCAGAGCGACTTACAAATTGGTGTAAGATTACTTTATCCTATCCCAGGTATTCCTTAAAGAGGTGGGGTTTCAAATGTCTCCGGAAGGTGGTGAGTGACTCCGCTGTCCTGGCGTCGTGAGGGAGCTTGTTCCACCATTGGGGTGCCAGAGCAGCGAACAGTTTTGACTGGGCTGAGCGGGAACTATGCTTCCGCAGAGGAAGGGGAGCCAGCAGGCCAGAGGTGGATGAACGCAATGCCCTCGTTTGGGTGTAGGGACTGATCAGAGCCTGAAGGTACGGAGGTGCCGTTCCCCTCACAGCTCCATAGGCAAGCACCATGGTCTTGTAACAGATGCGAGCTTCAACTGGAAGCCAGTGGAGTGTGCGGAGGAGCGGGGTGATGTGAGAGAACTTGGGAAGGTTGAACACCAGACAGGCTGCGGCATTCTGGATGAGTTGTAGGGGTTTAATGGCACAGGCAGGGAGCCCAGCCAACAGCGAGTTGCAGTAATCCAGACGGGAGATGACAAGTGCCTGGATTAGGACCTGTGCCACTTCCTGTGTAAGGCAGGGTCGTACTCTCTGAATGTTGTAGAGCATGAACCTGTAGGATCGGGTCACCGCCTTGATGTTAGCGGAGAACGACAGGGTATTGTCCAGGGTCACGCCAAGGCTCTTCGCACTCTGGGAGGAGGACACAACGGAGTTGTCAACCGTGATGGCGAGATCATGGAACGGGCAGTCCTTCCCCGGCAGGAAGAGCAGCTCCGTCTTGCAAAGGTTCAGCTTGAGGTGGTGATCCGTCATCCATACTGATATGTCTGCCAGACATGCAGAGATGCGATTCGCCACCTGGTTATCAGAAGGGGGAAAGGAGAAGATTAGTTGTGTATCGTCAGCGTAGCAATGATAGGAGAGGCCATGTGAGGATATGACAGAGCCAAGTGACTTGGTGTATAGCGAGAATAGGAGAGGGCCTATAACTGAGCCCTGGGGGACACCAGTGGTGAGAGCACGTGGTGCGGAGACAGCTTCTCGCCACGCCACTTGGTAGGAGCGACCGGTCAGGTAGGACGCAATCCAAGAGTGAGCCGCGCCGGAGATGCCCAGCTCGGAGAGGGTGGAGAGGAGGATCTGATGGTTCACAGTATCAAAGGCAGCAGACAGGTCTAGAAGGACAAGAGCAGAGGAGAGAGAGTTAGCTTTAGCTGTGCGGAGAGCCTCCGTGACACAGAGAAGAGCAGTCTCAGTTGAATGACCAGTCCTGAAACCTGACTGGTTAGGATCAAGAAGGTCATTCTGAGAGAGATAGCAAGAGAGTTGGCTAAAGACGGCACGCTCATTAGTTTTGGAAAGAAAAGAAAGAAGGGATACTGGTCTGTAGTTGTTGACATCAGAGGGATCGAGTGTTGGTTTTTTGAGAAGGGGTGCAACTCTCGCTCTCTTGAAGATGGAAGGGACATAGCCAGCGGTCAAGGATGAGTTGATCAGCGAGGTGAGGTAGGGGAGAAGGTCACCGGAGATGGTCTGGAGAAGAGAGGAGGGGATGGGGTCAAGCGGGCAGGTTGTCGCAAGATTTTATCTGGAGAGAGAGGGGAGAAAGAAGTCAAAGCATAGGGTAGGGCAGTGTGAGCAGGACCAGCAGTGTCATTAGACTTAACAAACGAGGATCGGATGTCGTCGACCTTCTTTTCAAAGTGGTTGACGAAGTCATCCACAGAGAGGGAGGAGGGGGGGGGGGGAGGAGGATTCAGCAGGGAGGAGAATGTGGCAAAGAGCTTCCTAGGGTTAGAGGCAGATGCTTGGAATTTAGAGTGGTAGAAAGTGGCCTTAGCAGCAGAAACAGATGAAGAAAATGTAGAGAGGAGGGAGTGAAAAGATGCCAGGTCCGCAGGGAGTCTAGTTTTCTTCCATTTCCGCTCAGCTGCCCGGAGCTCTGTTCTGTGAGCTCGCAATGAGTCATCAAGCCACGGAGCTGGAGGGGAGGACTGAGCCGGCCGGGAGGATAGGGGACACAGAGAGTCAAAGGATGCAGAAAGGGAGGAGAGGAGGGTTGAGGAGGCAGAATCAGGAGATTGGAGGGAGAAGGATTGAGCAGAGGGAAGAGATGATAGGATGGAAGAGGAGAGAGTAGTGGGAGAGAGAGAGCAAAGGTTGCGGCGGCGCATAACCATCTGTGTAGGGGCAGAGTGAGTAGTGTAGGAGGAGAGCGAGAGAGAAAAGGATACAAAGTAGTGGTCGGAGACATGGAGGGGAGTTGCAGTGAGATTAGTAGAAGAGCAGCATCTAGTAAAGATGAGGTCAAGCGTATTGCCTGCCTTGTGAGTAGGGGGGACGGTGAGAGGGTGAGGTCAAAAGAGGAGAGGAGTGGAAAGAAGGAGGCAGAGAGAAATGAGTCAAATGTAGACGTAGGGAGGTTGAAATCCCCCAAAACTGTGAGGGGTGAGCCATCCTCAGGAAAGGAACTTATCAAGGCGTCAAGCTCATTGATGAACTCTCCAAGGGAACCTGGAGGGCGATAGATGACAAGGATATTAAGCTTAAATGGGCTAGTGACTGTGACAGCATGGAATTCAAATGAGGAGATAGACAGATGGGTTAGGGGAAAAATTGAGAATGTCCACTTGGGAGAGATGAGGATTCCTGTGCCACCACCCCTCTGACCAGATGCTCTCGGGGTATGTGAGAACACATGGTCAGACGAGGAGAGAGCAGTAGGAGTAGCAGTGTTTTCAGTGGTAATCCATGTTTCCGTCAGCGCCAGGAAGTCGAGGGACTGGAGGGTAGCATAGGCTGGGATGAAGTCAGCCTTGTTGGCAGCAGAACGGCAGTTCCAGAGGCTGCCTGAGACCTGGAACTCCAGGTGTGTGGTGCGTGCAGGGACCACCAGGTTAGAGAGGCAGCAGCCACGCGGTGTGAGGCGTTTGTGTAGCCTGTGCGGAGAGGAGAGAACAGGGATAGGCAGAGGCATAGTTGACAGGCTGTAGCAGATGGCTACAATAATGCAGAGGAGATCGGAATGAAATGAACTAAACATCTGGGAAAGGAGAGAGCAGGGCCTCCCTCACCAAAACTCCCAAATATAACTCTCCCAACTTCCACCTCAGAAACTATAATTGTTTCACTGAACCACCCGAATAAAACTCACCCAACTTCCACTTTAGAAATTAGAATTGTTGTAACCTACAAGGCGGTTCAATGTTTCAAGGAATAGACTCAACTTACTTTATTCAGCTAGCTAACTATGACGCCATAGCTAACTAGCATGCTAGCATCCAATAACACACAGTTTAGCACCAATACTTGGTTACAACAAACTACCAATAGTGTGTTAACACACTAAATAGATAATTCGTGTCCGTGTCTAGTTCCTTTCATAACGCAGCAATAATTAAACGTTGGCTAGCTAGCACAAAGATATTGTATTTAGCTGCTACAGTACAGCTAGCTGGTAGTGTTGGCTAGCTAGCAATGGCTGCTGTGTTGACTTTGTTTGAAAAACGGCGTCGCTGCGAACGAATGTAGCTGGCTAAAAGGATATTGTATTTAGTTGCTACCGTTGCTAATAGCTACTCGCCAGCTAGTCCAGGAGGTGAGTTAGCTAGCTAGCTAGCTTTGTGCTACACCCGGCACCGCCGAATAAAATACTAACCTACAATAATTAGATACAATAACTACCCACATCAACCCACGATGCCTACCTAAAATACCTAACTACAATCTAAATACATAGTTTAAGCCTTACTCGACAAAGCCCAAGCTATGTATAAAGCCAAACTTACCCGACGCCAGCTGTCTGGGTGGCAGACAAGAAGACATTGGTCTTCTGCAATCAGTAGCTGTAATTAATTACAGTAGCTACTAACTACCTAACGTTAATGCTTCAGATAATGAGGTTAGAAAAACAGCTGAATGGTAGGTAGCTAGCTGGCTTAATTACAGGTACTCTTAAGCGTGAAATAACATTGGAAACAACTATCCACAGTTGCTAAAAGTTACCAGTAGCTACCCGCTAGCTAGCTAGCTTTATTGGTCCAGGTAGTGGGTTAGCTAGCCTCGTGCTTCACCGGGCTCACTCGAATACAATACTTACCTACAATAATTACCTACAATAACTACCTAAATAAACTACCTACAATACCTAACTACAATACCTACCTACAATCTAAATACATGGTTTAAGCTTTACTCAACACCATATAAGAAGCCAAGCTTACCTCCTGCTAGAGAAAACACAACCTCACCCGACGAGTTTCCACACTGGCACCAGAGGTCTCTTCACAATCCCCAAGTCCAGAACAGACTTTGGGAGGTACACAGTACTACATAGAGCCATGACTACATGGAACTATATTCCACATCAGGCAACTGATGCAAGCAGTAGAATCCGATTTAAAAAAACTGATAAAAAAAAAAAAACATCTTATGGAACAACAGGTACTGTGAAGAGACACACTCACAGGTTCAGACACGCATACGCACACACAGGCAAGCACACGCACTCTACACTCACGTACATTGTAATATTGTTGTATGGTGGTATTATACATTTTGTATTGTAGATATGTAGTGGTGTAATAATGTTATATGATATACTGTTGTATCTTCTGTTTTATTTGTGATGTAAGTGCCTTAATGTGTTTGGACCCCAGGAAGAGTAGCGGCTGCCTTGGCACCAGCTAATGTGGATCCCTAATAAATACAAATACAAATACTTGTCCTTCAGACAAGATTACTGGAAATGTTGTTGTGTTGTTTGCTGCAAGAAACCACTTTATTATTCCCATACCATTATTGCAGAGAATCAGACAAATTATGCTACCCTCTGCCTATTGGCTACATAGCTTATTCAAGCCTGTCTCAAAATACAACACTGCCCCTTTACGACAAAAATAATATCTTTACCCGCTTTTCAAAGATGTCTAGAAATGTACACGTTTTGTGCTCTTGTAGGAAGCGATCACTCCCCAATTGCTGACTACAAAGTATCTATAACTGGGCTAATAAGTCATTAACTGGCAAAGGATATGAACAAATGTGGATACATGACTACATATTCTGAATGGCACAGATCCATATATTGCAATGGTCTATTTGCATATAGGCCTGCTGCAGCTCTGATTGGTTATGCCGTACAGGTCTGTGTAGAGTATGGGCCTGAGTTGTGCATGACAATGCAATAGAATCCTACTCCGATGCGTTCTACCTACAACAGAATCTCTTGCATAGTTAGTTTTGCATATTAAGTCTTGCATAGTTTGTTTTGTTTCGGTGTGTTGCATTGAAAGTTGATTCGATCACAATTCCCACAGTAAAGGGAAAAGTTGATACTGTTGACTAAGGTGGAAAACTATAGAAAGTTAACAGATACTGTACATTCCATCATTCAAGACACATGCACGTAAACAGACACACACACGCACACACACACACACACAACCACACACACAACGTACGGTTGACGGGCTCTGCCTGCTGTGCGGGTTTTTAGCCAGAGCTTTTTGCCACAGGGGTGATTCTGCAGGAGTGAACATTGACATTTGACCTCTATTCCAGCAGATTGGATTGGTTCTCCCAGCAGGCTGCTGGCTGGCTGCCCAGACTAGGGGATCCAGTCTGCAGTAACAGGACCATGGATAGCCTCCACTAAAGGTCAGAGCTCAGAGGCTGTAGTTTGATGATACTGTAGTACTGAAATAAAGTATACTGTTGGTTGACGGCTGAGGGGAAAGGGGTTGTGTGTGTGTGGGAGGGGAGGGGGGTTGTGTGTGTGTGTGTGTGTGTATGTGTGTGTGGATTGATGTTTGAGTATACGTTTCAGAGCTTATATCCATCATGTGTTTACATATTAATTCAGCTAATTTGCTGTGGTTATTTGTGTCCTATGTCTTTGCTATTCCAGTGCATTAGTGTGTATATTTTTTACGTGTACATAACTGTGTGTGCGTGTGCGTGTGCATGTGCGTGTACTTGTTTTCCTACATTATCAGGACCCCAATGTCCTCACATTTCACCTTAATGTCCTGACAAGGTAGGAAAACAAGATCTTTTTTGAAAAGTCAGGACTTATTTCGGGTCCTGAATTTATTCAAATTCTATTTTAAGCTTAAGGGTTAGGTTTAGGGTTTTGGGGTTAGGGTTAGGTTTAGGATTAGGGTTAGGGTGTTAGGGGGAAAAAATTATAGGATTTTTAAGGATGAAAAAATTGTACACTCCAAAAAGTCCTTACATTTCAAGAAAACACAGCTGTGTGTGTGTTTGTGTGTGTGTGTGTGTGTGTCTGGTGTGTGTGTGTGTGTGTGTGTGTGTGTGTGTTTGTGTGTATGCGTACATAGCCATATTATACACTTTCCAGGTACCAGTCTTGAGTTGAACATTTGTGGACAGACCAAACCACAAGACACTCTTGATGAGCCAGTTAGCTACGTCCTAGCTTTTACTGAAATTAAAAAGCAACATGACTTAGATGACAATGAGAGTTAAGCCTTTGTCACAGCTCCGGATGGACACAAAAACAAATATCAATTAGTTGCTAGTCCTTTGGTGGAGTGCCGATCCCATCACACTAATACAGGAGAGGAGAAGCCTGTGGAGGCTAATGTAGATGGCTATCAACCACACTAGAGAGAGACAGTAATGTAACAGAGACAAGAGTCCTCTCATTTAATGAATCATTAAGAAACTCATTGTGTGTGTCTGTGTCTGTGTGTGGGTGTGTCTGTGTGTGGGTGTGTCTGTGTGTCTGTGTCTGTGTGTCTGTGTCTGTGTCTGTGTGTGTGTGTGTCTGTGTCTGTGTGTGTGTGTGTGTCTGTCTGTCTGTGTGTCTGTGTCTGTGTGGCTGTGTCTGTGTGTGTGTGTGTGTGTGTGTGTGTGTGTGTCTGTGTGTGTGTGTCTCTGTGTGTGTGTGTGTGTGTGTGTGTCTGTGTCTGTGTGTCCGTGTGTCTGTGTGTGTGTATGTGTGTGTGTGTCTGTGTCTGTGTGGGCGTGTCTGTGTGTATGTGTGTGTGTGTGTGTGTGTGTCTGTGTATGTGTGTCTGTGTGTGTGTGTGTGTCTGTGTGTGTGTGTCTGTGTGTGTGTGTCTGTGTGTGTGTCTGTGTGTGTCTGTGTCTGTCTGTGTGTGTGTGTGTGTGTGTCTGTGTCTGTGTCTGTGTCTGTGTGTGTCTGTGTGTGTGTCTGTGTCTGTCTGTGTGTGTGTCTGTGTGTGTGTGTGTGTGTGTGTGTGTCTGTGTGGGCGTGCGTGTATATGACAGTAGTTCATCGCTAGAAGCGTTCGGGTTTGACACCACCCTTACACTGACAAGAACGCATTTCTTACATTTCAAACAGTGTAATAATTCTATTTAATATATAATATTGCAAAATAATCAATTTGTTTGTTTAGGTTAGTACTTAAAGCTGGATTACTTAATGGTGAAACAGCCATGTCCATTTGATGTATTACAACAACAAAGAAGTTACTGCAAACAACAAACACTGACATCACTGGACGCCCGATAGAACAGCAGAATATTTTTCACCGTGCTGCTCACCTCCGTTTGGACACTCCCAACCTCAGTTCAGTCAACAAAACAAAAGCATTAACAAAGGCACTGGGGGGAAGAGTGGCACTGTTTCCTAATGCGGATTCCACCTTTAAGACACATTAGGACCCCCAAAATGTGTCTTCTCATGTGTAAAAATGTGTCTTTTTTGTTGTCTTTAAATTAAACAAGCATTGTTCAATACCGCGGATACATGTGCAAAACTCTAAATACAGTTATCAAAACAACATGCAACTTGGCAATGCACATCCTACATGTCTGAAAAGCAAATTTTTCTACCAAATGAAAGCTAACAGTCTCTCACGACATGCACACTTTGTCATTCATAGTATCATGACCTACAAAACTCTAAAAACAGCTACCACTTGAAAATGTGTCAATTTGTCTTTAATATCATCTTTTTTTAGATGAACCAACAGTCATTTTTACAAAAGAAGAGTGGCAAACCTGTAATGTACAGAATGTCCTGCAAGATATGTAAAGAAATAAAGCAGAAAGGCTGCAAAATGCTTCAATACAATTTACTGTATTTTTGCAAATTACTGTATTTTGCTTTTTGCAGAGTAATTCCAAAATACACAAAAATAAATAATTCCAGTACTGTTAAACAAACAAAAAGTGTATACACACTATGAATATGCATAGCATACTGTCCAAATGAAACAGATATATAACAATGCTAGTCAACCCTGTCTGCTGCATTGGGCCACAAGTTCTCGTCCACATCACACCGTATGGCATCTCGTGCAATACACCTGGGAAATAATCTCTTTGCATGTCTGATCCATCCCTGGCAATCTTCTGCAGAGATATCCAGGCATCCTGCATTAATTGCATCCAAGAGTGACATTTGATCATGTGGATGGATGGTGGTCATAGTTTTTTCACCTCCATGAGGAAAATAATTATTCTATGGGGTTGAGGAAGGGAGAGTAAGGGGGGAGGAAAAGTGACACCAACCCTAACGAGAGTGTCTAAACGGAATTTGTATGTTTGGTCCTGGCAACTGGACCTTTTTTGGAACACCATTATTTTTGTCTTACTGAGATGTACTATCAGGGCCAAGGTCTGACAGAATCTGTGCAGAAGATCTAGGTGCTGCTGTAGGCTTTCCTTGGTTGGGGACAGAACCACCAGATCATCAGCAAACAGTACACATTTGACTTCAGATTCTAGTAGGGTGAGGCCAGGTGCTGCAGACTTTTCTAGTGCCCTTTCCAATTTGTTGATATATATGTTGAAGAGGGTGGGGCTTAAGTTGCATCCCTGTCTCACCCCACGGACCTGTGGAAAGAAATGTGTGTGTTTTTTGCCAATTTTAACCGCACACTTGTTGTTTGTGTACAATGGATTTTTATAATGTCTCATGTTTTTCCCCCAACACCACTTTCCATCAATTTGTATAGCAGACCCTCATGCCAAATTGAGTCAAAAGCTTTTTGGACATCAACAAAGCATGAAAAGACTTTGACTTTGTTTTGGTTTGTTTGTTTAACAATTAGGGTGTGGAGGGTGAATATGTGGTCTGTCGTATGGTAATTTACATTGTTTTCACTGAGGAAATGTAAAAGTCTGCTGTTAATGAAAATGCAGAGGATTCTCCCAAGGTTGCTGTTGACCCACGGTAGTTATTGGGGTTATTGGGATCAAATCTCTCTCTCTCTCTCTCTCTCTCTCTCTCTCTCTCTCTCTCTCTCTCTCTCTCTCTCTCTCTCTCTCTCTCTCTCTCTCTCTCTCTCTCTCTCTCTCTCTCTCTCTCTCTCTCTCTCTCTCTCTCCCTCTCCCTCTCTTTCTCTCCCTTTCTCTCTCTCTCTCTTTCTCTCTCGTTGAAAAATACTCTATCTGTTCACAGAGACATATCACTGCCAGGAGCATGGATAATGGAGGAGCCACTGTTTCACAACCCACTTATACGGATCAGACCGCTGACCTCTGCCAGCTTGTGGGTACAGGCTTGTGAGAGCATGATTCACTAAGTTAGGTGACCTGCAAGAAGAGGTTGGGTGGATATCTTCCAGGATCTTAGCAGAGGCTTCCTTTATAAAGTCCACCGGGCTGCTGCTGGTTAGGCGGGGGTTCTGGGGAACCTCCCCCAGAATATTTAGGCATTTTTAAAACCATTTTCCTGCAATTATACACAGTTTTTTAAAATGGGAACACAAATATTTTCTTAGGTTTTACTACAATAAATTATATTGAAAAAGTGTTTGAATGACTAGATTACTAATAAACTCCCTTCCCTGAAAATCCCACCCCCAATAATTAATTGACAGGTCTGAAACCCTACCAACTCTGTGACTCTCACAAACATCCCACCCCCTTCCCTGAAAACCCCACCCAAAGTGATCGATAGACACATCAAACTGTTAAGAATATGGCCAGGATAATGCATGACAATGAGGAAATTAAATTGAAAATGGGAGGAATAATATTGTTTTACCTAATCAGAATTTGAATTTTGTAATTGGTAGGTTAAGGAAAAGCATTGTTAAATTGCACATTAAGTTTTCCTTTTCTTACTGTCACAAAAAAATGAAATCACAATAATGTAGTACAATTACAAATGTGAATTGTTATTTATCTTACATTTTCTATCTCAATATGTTATCTGGTAAGGTATTGAAAAATAACTTTCAACTTGAAAATGCAAACTGATCATGATCAAATTAGATTTTTTTTGGCAGATATACTGTATATATATTCATAAATTGCGTCTCCCAATCTGCAATATGAATAATAAAATGTAGCTCCAGTAATGTCGGTCATATTTGAACTATTTTGGCTAGAGCAGGGGTCTCCAACCTTTTCTTTCATAAGAGCTACTTCATACTAAAAAATGTTTTAGCGGGCTAATCATATACAGCCTGCATATTTTGTTATTGTCTGGCTTAATTTGAAAAAGAGAAAAAAAGAACAGCACTGCATACATGGTCTAAGGCACTGCATCTCAGTGCTAGAGGCGTCACTACAGACCCCCTGGCTCGATTCCAGGCTGTATCACAACCGGCTGTGAATGAGAGTCCCATAGGGCGGCGCTCAATTGGCCCAGCGTCGTCTGGGTTTGGCCGATGTAGGCCGTCATTGTAAATAAGAATTTGTTCTTAACTGACTTGCCTAGTTAAATAAAGGTAACAATAAATAAATAAATAAATAAATATATATATATATACATAATGTAAAAAGCACACATTTTTTTACGAAAAATCATTCTACTTTAGCCTACCTTGAGAATCTTGCCTTTTTAAGATGAGGAAATAAAAGGGTTTTTATATTTGAACAAATCTGTAGCCTGCAGTTACAGGACTAGGCTTATATAAATTGTCATTCTGTTTAATAGTGGCCTTTTAAACAACACAACAGAGTAAGTAGGCTACATATTTTACAACAGTAATAATGAAAAGTATGAGGAATAACAAAAGTGTGGTCTCAGCAAGCACATTACTTGACCGTTCCGCTTTTCCTCTGACATAGACTAACCTAACCCTAACCTTAACCTTAACCCTAACCTTAACCCCAAACCCCTAACCCTAAACCTAACCCTAACTCCGAACCCTAACCCTAAACCTAACCCCTAACCCTAATTCTAATCCTAACCCTAAACCTTAAGCCTAAAATAGTATTTTTCCTTGTGGGGACCGGATGAAATATTAAACCAGGTATTTCAGCAGTGCAGTGTACACTACACTGTAAACTGTACAGTCGTGGTCAAAAGTTTTGAGAATGACACAAATACTAATTTTCACAAAGTCTGCTGCCTTAGTTTTTATGATGGCAATTTGCATATACTCCTGAATGTTATGAAGAGTGATCAGATGAATTGCAATTAATTGCAAAGTCCCTCTTTGCCATGAAAATGAACTTAATCCCCCCCAAAATACATTTCCACAGCATTTCAGCCCTGCCACAAAAGGACCAGCTGACATCATGTCAGTGATTCTCTCGTTAACACAGGTGAGAGTGTTGACGAGGACAAGGATGGAGATCACTCTGTCATGCTGATTGAGTTAGAATAACAGACTGGAAGCTTTAAAAGGAGGGTGGTGCTTGAAATCATAATTTTTCTCTGTTAACCATGGTTACCTGCAAGGAAACACGTGCCGTCATCATTGCTTTGCACAAAAAGGGCTTCACAGGCAAGGATATTGCTGCTAGTAAGATTGCACCTAAATCAACCATTTATCGGATCATCAAGAACTTCAAGGAGAGGTTCAATTGTTGTGAAGAAGGCTTCAGGGCGCCCAAGAAAGTCCTAAAGTTGATTCAGCTGCGGGATCGGGGCACCACCAGTGCAGAGCTTGCTCAGGAATGGCAGCAGGCAGGTGTGAATGCATCTGCACGCACAGTAAGGTGAAGAAGGGTGTCAAGAAGGGCAGCGAGGAAGCCACTTCTCTCCAGGAAAACATCAGGGACAGACTGATATTCTGCAAAAGGTACAGGGATTGGACTGCTGAGGACTGGGGTAAAGTCATTTTCTCTGATGAATC
This sequence comes from Coregonus clupeaformis, assembly GCF_020615455.1. Lineage (NCBI taxonomy): Eukaryota > Metazoa > Chordata > Actinopteri > Salmoniformes > Salmonidae > Coregonus > Coregonus clupeaformis. The sequence continues at coordinate 5,204,924 of NC_059224.1, read as the reverse complement.
CCCTTTCCGATTGTTTGGGGCATCCAGAAAAAAGCTTGTCGGGAGAAGACAAGGTGAGCACTACCATCAGTCCTGTGTCATGCCAACAGTAAAGCATCCTGAGACCATTCATGTGTGGGGTTGCTTCTCAGCCAAGGGAGTAGGCTCACTCACAATTTTGCCTAAGAACACAGCCATAAATAAAAAATGGTACCAACACATCCTCCGAGAACAACTTCTCCCAACCATCCAAGAACAATTTGGTGATGAACAATGCCTTTTCCAGCATGATGGAGCACCTTGCCATAAGGCAAAAGTGATAACTAAGTGGCTCGGGGAACAAAATATCGAAATTTTGGGTCCATGGCCAGGAAACTCCCCATACCTTAATCCCATTGAGAACTTGTGGTCAATCCTCAAGAGGCGGGTGGACAAACATGGGATGATCCACCAATGCCCTGCCTGCTGCCTCGACTCCCTGGGGAACCTCCCCAGCACCGACCAGCATTGTGCCCTCTGCGGCCACAGTTGGTGCAGGAAACGGCCCCTCCTCCGGTCACCCTAGGAGCAGCACCTCCGAGCTCCATAAGGGTAGGGTCGGAGGTGCTGGGGGATGGAATGGACGGACCCTGACCCGGACGTCCGCGGGTGGCCAACAGGTTATCCAGCCGTATAGATAAATCCAGCAGCTGGTCGAGGGTAAGGGTGGTGTCCCTGCATGCCAGCTCCCGATGAACGTCCTCATGTGGACTACACCGGTAATGATCAATCAGGGCCCTCTCATTCCATCCCGCGCTGGCAGCCAAGGTCCTGAAGTCCAGTGTGAAGTCCTGTGCGCTCCTCTTCCCCTGTCTGAGGTGGAACAAGTGTTCCCCCGCCGCTCTCCCCTCAGGTGGATGATTGAAGACCGCCCAGAAGCGGCGGGTGAAATCCTTATAGCGAACCAACGCTGCGTTTATTCCTCCCCATTCGGCATTGGCCCACTCAAAGCGCTCTCCCCGACAGACAGGAGATGAGGGCGGACACGCTCTCGTATCCCGAGGGAGCCGGGTGGATGGTCGCCAGGTAGAGCTCCACCTGGAGCAGGAACCCCTGGCACCCGGCAGCCGTCCCATCATAGGCCTTCGGGAGCGAAAGCCGGATCCCACTGGGTCCAGGTGACGGAGGGGTGGACATCAGTGTGGGTTGATCTGAAGTTGATGGGGTTGTGGGAAAAAAAAAACACTTCGGCGGAAGTCATGACAAATGGGCTGCCATCAGTCAGGATGTGGCTCAGAAGTTAAATTGACAGCATGCCAGGGCGGATTGCAGAGGTCTTGAAAAAGAAGGGTCAACACTGCAAATATTGACTCTTTGCATAAACTTTAATGTAATTGTCAATAAAAGCCTTTGACACTTATGGAATGCTTGTAATTATACTTTAGTATACCATAGTAACATCTGACAAAAATATCTAAAAACACTGAAGCAGCAAACTTTGTGAAGACCAATACTTGTGTCATTCTCAAAACTTTTGACCACGACTGTACGTTAACTACACTAGTTATCAGTTTTGAGCAGTTTGATCAAGTGATAGTTAATTATATTGTTAAGAATTGACAAGAAAGTAAAGTGAATATTGCAGTTTGAAAAGCAGATACTTACAGTAAATATGGATACACATTTAAAGACTGATTTGAAAGACTGATTTGTTGCAGTGAACAAGTGACTTTGTGAATTTGTTTGTTGTACTCAGTCAATTGAAAATGTGCTTAGACTTTTGAAACATGAGCCATTTTGATGATCTGTTTCGATTTTTGTGCTTAGAGTTGTGAAAATGTATCACATACTTGCGAAAATTGCACCAAAGTGATTGAGAATAAAACTGTAATTGCCTATGTTTCCATTTTAAGAAACAGAGGGAAAAAGAGAACAGAGAGGGCACGGGAAGATAAAAATAAAGGAGAAACAACGGGGTTCTGAGAAAAGGGATGAATTGGCCGTGAAGTGCAGGCTCTGTTGGCACAAGGAGAAATAATGAAATATCAAAAGAATATACCACCATGCTTCGCACAGCAATATTTATAAGAAAAATATGGATTCAGCAATTGGAACAAAAATATTGAATTTTCCCACCAAACATCCGAATGGTATTGTAATTAATATGCGGAGTGAAGGAGGTGAAATAATGATGTTGGGTGGTGGGAGGACTGCGTGGGAGATGCTTCACATCGTTCACGCTCCCAGTTCGCTACTCTGTAATTGCTATAAGTGCTGTCATTAGCGCTCCACTGAGCTCCAGAGTGTGGGATCAAATAATTGTATCATATAGTTTGTTTCAGAAACACCCGGGGAGTTACTTTACCTCCCTTCCAGCTCACTATAACTTCTGATTGGCTAGAGTTTTCTGAAGAAAGTAGTTGGCTGGAGATAGTTGTGAAATTTGACAGGTTACATTTCTCCAGCCCCATTTATCAGCTGTTTACCCCCCAAAAAAGTGCCGGAGTGAACAGTTTGTTGGTATTTTAATCCCAGATTTCCCCTTTAAAGAAATCTAAACCATAAACTGCAGTCTCTCCTAACCCATAGACTACTGTCAGGGTGAGGAACCTACTGTAACTTTAATATCTAAAATAGAAAACGTATCCTTTAACAGAATGTGGTGAAGAAGTATCAGCTCTGTGTTGAATTGACATGTCGCGCTACATTCGAAAACATAATGTTGTCTTTGTTCAGATGATGTTCAGACTGCTGAGCCTCAATCTGTCTCTGTAGGTGTTTTCACCAAGGTCCTCCTCCTGCTACTCCTGAGGGAGGGGCGAGCTGCAGGGAGAGCCCCAGGTGTTTGTGTACGTGTTTTGCGCGTTCGCGTGTGTTTACATATGTTCGTCCAGCGAAGGAAAGGTAAACAAACAATAAATAAATAAACAATGTGTCATTCCTGAAGATGACGCTTGGCCAATTGTGGCCGTCCAGCAAATTAGTCTCCCTGGGCCTAGTTGTGTCTGTTTTGATGAATATTCATGAACTGAGGAGCAGCAGTGCTAGCGGGCAGGTGCATAACAAATGTTTATTTCTGCGTGGAGTCGGGGGTGTAGAGGAATGTGTTTGTGTTTGGTGGGGGGAGGTATTTGTGTGTATGTGTGTGTGCGCGTGTATGCGTGTGTGTGGCTCCCATCTGTGTGGATGTGTGTGTCTCCCTCCACTCCCCTCTGGGGCTCAGCGAGTACAGGCAGACAGATGACGTGGGGACCGTAGTGACACATGGATGAGGCGGAGGGATACGGAGCTACAAGGTCTAAGGTCATGGCGATGAGATGTAAACACAGAGCGGAGCATGAGGAACTGGGTGGTGATGGTGCTCAATACACCTAGGGCTTATACAGTACCAGGCTATCCATCCTACTGCAGGGAGAGAGAAAGAGAGAGAGAGAGAGAGAGAGAGAGAGAGAGAGAGAGAGAGAGAGAGAGAGAGAGAGAGAGAGAGAGAGAGAGAGAGAGAGAGAGAGAGAGAGAGAGGGTGGAAAGGAGAGAAGGGGAGGGATGGGGAGCTAGGAAGGGAGGGAGGGAGGGAGAGGGAGGGAGGGAGGGAGGGAGGGAGGGAGGAAGAGGGAGGGAGGGAGGAGAGAGGCAATAGGAAGAGAGGGAGGGAGGGAGGGAGGGAGGGAGGAGGGAGGGAGGAGGGAGGGAGGGAGGGGGAGGGAGGAGGGAGGGAGGGAGGGAGGGAGGGAGGGAGGGAGGGAGGGAGGGAGGGAGGGACGGAGGGAGGGAGGGAAGGAGGGAGGGAGGGAGGTAGGATGAGAGAAAGTCAGAAACAGCAACAGTGACAGCGAAATACCTAACCACTGGCTCCTCCCCTCTGACTTCAAAATGGCCAGAGTCGCTCCCCTCCTCAAGAAACCAACACTCGACCGCTCTTCTGTCAAAAACAACAGTCCGGTATCCCTTCTTTTGGTTCTTACCAAAACACTTGAGCGTGCTTTTTCTGACCAACTCTCCAGCTATCTCTCTCAGAATTATCTTCTTGACCATTTCCAGTCAGGCTTCAAGACGGCTCACTCAACCGAGACTGCTCTCCTCTGTGTCATGGAGGCTCTCTGCACTGCCAAAGCTGACTATCTTCTCTGTTCTCATCCTCCTAGATCTATCCACTGCCTTCGAAACCGTGAACCATCAGATCTGCCAGTCCATCCTCTCAGGGTTGGGCTCTGCACACTCTTGGATTGCATCCTACCTAGCAGGCCGCTCCTACCAGGTGATGTGGAGAGGATCTGTGTCTGCATCACATACTCTCACTACTGGTGTCCCCCAGGGCTTGGTTCTCGGCCCTCTCCTCTTCTCTCTATACACCAAGTCACTCGGCTCCATCATATCCTCACATGGTCTCTCCTATCATTGCTATGCGGATGACACTCTGCTACTTTTCTCCTTCCCCCTTCTGACACTAAGGTGGTGACATGCATCTCTGCCTGCTATGGCAGATATCTTGGCTTGGATTTCGGCCCACCACCTCAAGCTCAACCTCAATAAGACGGCGCTACCTCTTCTCCCGGGGAAGGCATGCCCACTCCAAGACGTCTCCATCACGGTTGACAACTCCACGGTGTCCCCCTCCCAGAGTGCAAATAACCTTATTGTGACCCTGGACAATGACAATGACAGTCGTTCTCTGCAAACATCAAAGCAGTGACTCACTCCTGCAGGTTCACGCTCTACAACATCCATAGAGAATGACCCTACCTCACACAGGAAGTGTCATCTCCCGTCTGGAATACTGCAATTCGCTGTTGGCTGGGCTCCATGCATGTGCCATCATACCTCCTGCAACTTATCCAGAACGCCGCAGCCGCCTGGTGTTCAACCTTCCCAAATTCTCCCATGTCCTACCAGCTCTCACAGTTTCACGTTCATCCATGTTTCTCAAATGTCAAATTTCAAAGTTGTTCCAAACGTCAAATTTCGAGGTGTTTAAGGTTAAGTTTAGCCACTAACTCCGAATATTTAAGGTTAGAGTTAAGTTCAGTTATTAACTCCAATGTATTAAGGTTAGCCATTAACTCAGAATGGTTAAGGTAAAGGTTAAGGTTTTGGATAGGGCTAAAACAAAAATATAAAAAACACATTTCTATCACTGGATTCCAACTTGCAACCTTTGGCGCGAGATGCCCCTCGCCAAACCAACCCGGGTGTAATACATTCTGGCCACTGGTTGATTTTGTGCCGCTAGTCTGATTTCCCATAGGGGAACACTGTAAACAGGAAGAGGTGCATATTTCTTTGCCCTGCAGCAGTCAGTATAGTAGGCTACAATACAGCAACAATATCCTTCCTACTGTTATTTTTTGTTGGGTCTGGAAATTGTTAAATTAGCCAACATTATGGAGAGGTTACACATTCATGCAGCTGTGGTGGTGTCACATTGTCTTTATCCATACCATAGCAGCTGTGGTGGTGTCACATTGTCTTTATCCATACCATAGCAGCTGTGGTGGTGTCACATTGTCTTTATCCATACCATAGTAGCTGTGGGGGTGTCACATTGTCTTTATCCATACCATAGCAGCTGTGGGGGTGTCACATTGTCTTTATCTGTAGCTGTTGCTATGGATATGCCTTTTACTTGAGAGCTCCGCCCTCTTTGCCAGGTCTCCCTTGAAAAAATGATGTTATTGTTGACCTGGTAAAATAAAGCTAAAGGTTGCGTGCCCTCTCACTAGATATAATTATGTTGTTTGGTGCCAGATTTTCAAAAGAAAATACACATACAGTACCAGTCAAAAGTTACTCATTCAAGGGTTTTTCTTTATTTTTAGTATTTTCTACATTGTAGAATGATAGTGAAGACATCAAAACTATGAAATAACACATATGGAATCATGTAGTAACCAAAAAAGTGTTAAACAAATCAAAATATATTTATATTTGAGATTCTTCAAATAACCACCCTTTGCCTTGATGACAGCTTTGAACACTCTTGGCATTCTCTCAACCAGCTTCACCTGGAATGCTTTTCCAACAATCTTGAAGGAGTTCCCACATACGCTGAGCACTTGTTGGCTGCTTTTCCTTCACTCTGCCGTCCGACTCATCCCAAACCATCTCAATTGGGTTGAGGTCGGGGGATTGTGGAGGCCAGGTCATCTGATGCAGCACTCCATCACTCTACTTCTTGGTAAAATAACCCTTACACAGCCTGGAGGTGTGTTGGGTCATTGTCCTGTTGAAAAACAAATGATAGTCCCACTAAGCCCAAACCAGATGCGATGGCGTATCGCTGCAGAATGCTGTGGTAGTCGTGCTGGTTAAGTGTACCTTGAATTCAAAATAAATCACAGACAGTGTCACCAGAAAAGCACCCCCACACCATAACACCTCCTCCTCCATGCTTTACGGTGGGAACTACACATGCAGAGATCATCCGTTCACCCACACCACCTCAAAAAGACACGGCGGTTGGAACCAAAAATCTCCAATTTGGACCACTACTAAATGTCCATTGCTCGTGTTTCTTGGCCCAAGCAAGTCTCTTCTTATTATTGGTGTCCTTTAGTAGTGGTTTCTTTGCAGCGATTCGACCATGAAGGCCTGACTCACACAGTCCCCTCTGAACAGTTGATGTTGAGATGTGTCTGTGACTTGAACTCTGTGAAGCATTTATTTGGGCTGCAATTTCTGAGACTGTTTAACTCTAATGAACTTATCCTCTGCAGCAGAGGTAACTCTGGGTATTCCATTCCTGTGGCGGTCCTCATGAGAGCCAGTTTCATCATAGCACTTGATGGTTTTTGCAACTGCAATTGAATACATTTTCAAAGTTCTTGAAATGTTCCGTATTGACTGACCTTCGTGTCTTAAAGAAACGATGGACACATTTCTCTTTGCTTATTTGAGCTGTTCTTGCCATAATATGGACTTGGTCATTTACCAAATATAACTATCTTCTGTATACCCCCCTACCTTGTCACAACACAACTGTTTGGCTCAAACGCATTAAGAAGGAAAGAAATTCCACAAATTAACTTTTAAGAAGGCACACCTGTTCATTGAAATGCATTCCAGGTGACTACCTCATGAAGCTGGTTGAGAGAATGCCAAGAGTGTGCAAAGCTGTCATCAAGGCAAAGGGTGGCTATTTGAAGAATCTCAAATATAAAATAGATGTTGATTTGTTTAACACTTCTTTGGTTAGTACATGATTCCATATGTGTTATTTCATAGTTTTGATGTCTTCACTATTATTCTACAATGTAAAAAATTGTAAAAATAAAGAAAAACCCTTGAATGAGTAGGTGTGTGTCAGAGTGGTGTGTGTAGATGAGTGGAAGGAATCAAGCGCAGGAACCAGGATGACTTCAACCGTCTTTTTAGTAACGTTCAAACACGTGAACAAAATAGTCGCCAACCCAACCGGGTGGCGCAAAACAATTACGCACAAACACAGTGCGAAATACACAAGAAAAGCGCACGCAGTGCGAACTCTCGGGACAAGCAACAACGAGAGAAAGGTAACCATACAGAGGCAGTCTGACAATAAACAATCACGCATAACACCTGACCCAAACAAACGAAACTAAATAGGGAACATCATCAAACACAAACAAGGGACAGGTGTTACAAAGAGACAAAACCAAACGAACAAGAAACATAGAACGGTGGCAGCTAGTACTCCGGAGACGACGACCGCCGAAGCCTGCCCGAACAAGGAAGAGGAGCAGCCTCGGCCGAAACCGTGACAGTGTGTCCAAACTTTTGGCTGGTAGTGTATATATATATATATATATAATCAGCAATTCTCAATCAGATGAGATACACAGGTAACCCAAATTAAATTTCATTCATAAATGTAGGCACTAATTATTGTTAATATTCCGATTCTCTAGGTCCCACACCTGAAGCCCCCTGTCCCCAGCAGGAAAGACCAGGAAAACGTTTTGGCTTAAGGTACAACTTCCTATTGAGGAAATTTAAGATGTATTTAGATTTAGAGTTACTGACATGAATAAAAGCATACACAGGCAATCAATCAATCAAATGTATTTATAAACATCAGCAACGTGCTTATACAGAAACCCAGCCTAAAACCCTGAAGAGCAAGCAATGCAGATGTAGAAGCACAGTGGCTAGGAAAAGCTCCATAGAAAGGCAGGAACCTAGGAAGAAACCTAGAGAGGAACCAGGCTCTGAGGGGTGGCCAGTCCTCTTCTGGCTGTGCTGGTGGAGATTATAAAAGAGTACAGCCATTTAGATCATTCTTCAAGACGTTTAAATGTTCATAGATTACCAGCATGGTCAAATAATAATCACAGCGGTTCGAGGGTGCAATAGTTCAGCACCTCAGGAGTAAATGCCAGTTGGCTTTTCACAGCAGAACATTTAGAGGTTGAGACAGCAGGTCCGGTAGAGAGAGAGGGTCAAAAGGTAGCACGTCAAGTGAGCCCTGAGCAGCTCAGGATTCCATAGCCGCAGGCAGAAACCGCAGAGCGCAATTGGGAAAACGAACTCTGCTGTGTGGTTGTCCGATACACACACACACACACACACACTTCATTTAGGTTGTTAGTAGCCAAGGCTTTGTCATTAAAATAATATTGTGCCTTCACCGAGCGGTTCCAGGCTTGGAGTGGCACGCTGGAACTTCCAGAGACTTGTGGACTTGAAGCAGTGTGATGTGGTCCAGGTAATCATCACACACACGTACACACACACTCACTCTGTTTTGTTGTATAATTATTTCCACTTAAGAAAATTGTTCCTCTCTCTTTTAGATCTGACACCCCTATCAGCTCAACCACAGTCCTCACAGCTGCAGTCGTCTGCCCCTGCACATGCTACTCTGGCCCCACAGGTGATACAGGTAATTATCACATACATGTATACACACATGCATACTCTTCCTCCCTTGGGGCTCTATTCAATCAGATCCGCTTTAGCGACATCAGCTTAGCGGTTGTTTTGGTGGTGTCAGAGGTGGAACTGCTGTTAGAGCTGTCAGATGGCTCCAGGCATTATACCTAAAGCAGACATTGCCATTGGCTTCACCGAGTCACATTAACAGAAATCCCATGCAGCCTTGTTTCCAAGTTGGAACACTGGAATGGGAGATGGAATCTACACCTCAATTAGGCTGATAGAAATCCTCATTATTTTGATGAATGATTTAGAATTTGAGTGTCATTATTTTTATAAAGCCTACACCTTCTTGTTCTGAACTTCTAACGCGAGTGGGACGGATGTTTTTATTTTTATTTTATTTCACCTTTATTTAACCAGGTAAGCCAGTTGAGAACAAGTTCTCATTTACAACTGCGACCTGGCCAAGATAAAGCATAGTAGTGCGATAAAAACAACAACACAGAGTTACATATGGGGTAAAAAAACATAAAGTCAAAAAAAATACAACAGAAAATATATATACAGTGTGTGCAAATGTAGCAAGTTATGGAGGTAAGGCAATAAATAGGCTATAGTGCAAAATAATTACAATTAGTATTAACACTGGAATGCTAGATGTGCAAGAGATTATGTGCAAATAGAGATACTGGGGTGCAAAAAGAGCAAAATAAATAACAATATAGGGATGAGGTAGTTGGGTGGGCTAATTTCAGATGGGCTGTGTACAGGTGCAGTGATCGGTAAGGTGCTCTGACAACTGATGCTTAAAGTTAGTGAGGGAGATAAGAGTCTCCAGCTTCAGAGATTTTTGCAATTCGTTCCAGTCATTGGCAGCAGAGAACTGGAAGGAATGGCAGCCAAAGGAGGTGTTGGCTTTGGGAATGACCAGTGAGATATACCTGCTGGAGCGCAGACTACGGGTGGGTGCTGCTATGGTGACCAATGAGCTAAGATAAGGCGGGATTTGCCTAGTAGTGATTTATAGATGGCCTGGAGCCAGTGGGTTTGACGACGAACATGTAGTGAGGACCAGCCAACAAGAGCGTACAGGTCACAGTGGTGGGTAGTGTAGGGGCTTTGGAGACAAAACGGATGGCACTGTGATAGACTACATCCAATTTGCTGAGTAGAGTGTTGGAGGCTATTTTGTAAATGACATCGCCGAAGTCAAAGATCGGTAGGATAGTCAGTTTTACGAGGGCATGTTTGGCAGGTGTGGTTTCGTGACAATGATCAAGAGCAGCTGCTCACCGATTTGACAGCTCCAATGCAGTTACACCTCCGACATCGGCAAAACATCAGCTATGCGGGTGTCGGCTATCGCCGGTTAACGCTTTATCTGATTGAATCTAGGCCTTACACTCATTCAGTCTGTTTAGTTGTATGGTTATTGTCAGTTACCGCTCTCTTTTAGATCTGCCACCCCCAGCAGTTCAGCTACGGTCAGAGCAGTCCTCTGCTGTGGTATTTCATTTACCGGCTACACTAGCTCCTGCTACACTGGCCATGAAGGGAGAAACTTTGGAGGATTCCCAGATGGAGAGAGGTAATTCAGAATTATATTACATACACATACACTCACTCACACCAACAGACGTGCACACAGAAACATGTTGTTGAGCTGTATACTTACTGTGACTTTGTGCATCTCTCTTTCAGATCTGCCATGCACTACACCACTGCCCAACAGCCTCACCCAGAAGGGCATGCACCAGGCCAAGACAAGACTGACAAAGCAGAGATGGGTGGCTGACAAGGACAAATCTAACACAACATGCACACACACACTCTCTCTCTCTCTGTCTCACACACATACATTATCCCCAATGTAAATAAATTGTAATTACTTGTTTATTTTATGTATGCTCCATTTTATTTTAGGATTGGCGATATCTAGGCCTACATTATCACTATAAATATCTACATAATTACTCTATTGTGCTAAATATCTATCAAATGAAAGTGTGATTGATCATATTGTAATACAGTATTGCTTACTGTGTACAGTTTGAGGAAATTCGGTATGCTTTTTTCCAGTGTGTAAAAACATGCCCCCCTCTCACTCACTCACTCACTCACTCACTCACTCTCTCTCTCTCTCTCTCTCTCTCACACACACACACACACACACACACACACACACACACACACACACGCACACACTAGACCCATTTTAGTTGAAAATTGTGTGCAATAAAGTACATTCACATTTAAAGCAACGTCTTTGGTTTATTGGATATTTCTCTGATTAAAATGTGTGACCAAAAAGAAGTCGGCAGACCTGCAACCCTCTGTGAGTGTGTGCAGGTTTTGTCACCTGGAGCTGAAACAGGGCCCCAACAGCATATAGAGTCCCCAGAGCCAGGGTGTGAAACAGGGCCCCAACAGCATATAGAGTCCCCAGAGCCAGGGTGTGACACAGGGCCCCAACAGCATATAGAGTCCCCAGAGCCAGGGTGTGACACAGGGCCCCAACAGCATATAGAGTCCCCAGAGCCAGGGTGTGACACAGGGCCCCAACAGCATATAGAGTCCCCAGAGCCAGGGTGTGAAACAGGGCCCCAACAGCATATAGAGTCCCCAGAGCCAGGGTGTGAAACAGGGCCCCAACAGCATATAGAGTCCCCAGAGCCAGGGTGTGAAACAGGGCCCCAACAGCATATAGAGTCCCCAGAGCCAGGGTGTGAAACAGGGCCCCAACAGCCCTCACGTATGTACCGGGTTCCCAGAAGTGGCAGTCAGATATGTTTATTATTGTTCTCCAAAATATTTGTTTATGTACCAAGGCCATTCCCTGGCTACCAATCCACATCGCTCCGGCCTAACTGATGTTTGTTCTCCACAATGAATGTATGTAGCAATCGATAGAGCAGCAGAATTACATTCAGGGTGCGTCGTCAGGGACCCAAGGCCAAGGAATGGAGCGAGAGATGACCTGGAGGGAGTTCCAGACCTCAGCTTTTTATGAAGCAGAAAAGCAGAGTTTTAGTCGCTGACAAGGAATAAATAAAACACAACACACACACACACACACACACACACACACACACACACACACACACACACACACACATTAGTCTGTAAATATGTAAATAAATTGTAATTGTTTATTTTATGTATGCTCCATTTTATTTTAGGATTGGAGATATCTAGGCCTACAACTCTCTAGAGTGCAGTTTAAAAAAAGTAAAGGTTTATCAGTAATTGTATCATTAATAACTGACACAATTATATAATCAATATATATATATATGTGTGTGTGTGTGTATAATAATCCATAATAGTGACCAATAGTCACTGTATTGTGATTGTTTAGTGTTTTAATTATTCAACATCTCCAGACGTCCTCAGACATGGATAGACGTCTAATATTGACTTGTATCACAGGTGACCTGGCTGCCCATGTCACCCCGCTCCTCCTCACACTCCACTGGCTTCTAGTCGAAGCTCGCATCCTCTACAAGACGATGGTACTTGCCTACGGAGCAGCAAGAGGAACTGCCCCTCCCTACCTTCAGACTATGCTCAAACCTTACACCCCAACCTGAGGACACCTACGGGAGGGCAGCTCCTGCTCAGCCCAGTCAAAGCTCTTCTCTGTCCTGGCACCCCAATGGTGGAAACAGTTTCCCCCTGAAGCTAGGACAGCAGAGTCTTCCTAGCCATGTCAATATTTCACTGTCAGTGGGTTGGAGTGACAGCAGCAGAGACTAGTGTCTTTGTTTGCGTGCGTGTGTGTGTACAGTGCCCAATTCAGCACTAATACTGGGACAGGACCAACCAACAGATCAGCAGGCAGACAGGCAGACAGACGGCTAGACAGATCGACAGACAGCTAGACAGACTGACAGATGGCTAGACAGACCGACAGATGGCTAGACAGACCAACAGACGGCTAGACAGATTGACAGATGGCTAGACAGACTGACAGACTGACAGATGGCTAGACAGACAGACAGATGGCAAGACAGACCAACAGACGGCTAGACAGATTGACAGATGGCTAGACAGACTGACAGACTGACAGGTGGCTAGACAGACCGACAGATGGCTAGGCAGACCGACAGATGGCTAGACAGACTGACAGATGGCCAGACAGACTGACCGACCGACAGCCAGGCAGCCAGACAGACCCACAGACTAGTCTTGAAAACCCGACCCTAGGCAACACAGTGACTAGGGTCTGATTTCAAAGATTGACTCTTTTTGCATAGAGGAACTATGTCACTGCTTACGTTGGTAAGAGGAGAAAGATCACGAGTCAGACATGACAGAACATTGCGGTTCTAAATCAAAGTTTTCCAGGCAAAACCTTTGCAGTGGTTTTAGTGAAGGTAGTTGATGCAAACTAACCACTTGCAAAATGCACTCATTTAAAATAACCTCTGTGATCTCCATCTTTCTAGCTAATATTTTGTATTTCATTTACGCAGATAAAGTAGTGACGTGGGCAGGGAAGTAGTTCCTCTATGCTAAAATAGTTTATCATTAAAACCAGAGCCTAGTCACTGTGTTGCCTAGGGTCGGTTTTCAAGACTACACACAGACTGACAACCAGGCAGACAACCAGGCAGACAGACAGACCAACAGCTAGGCAGACAGACAGACAGACAGACAGACAGACAGACAGACAGACAGACAGACAGACAGACAGACAGACAGACAGACAGACAGACAGACAGGTGAAAACAAACAGCCAGGCTGAGATATCAATTCAGGCTGCCTGTCAGAGGCCTGTCAGACTGGCCTCCATGATGGACAGTGTGGATGTTCCCAGTCGGGACCCAGAGCACCGGTGAGTAAGTGAACCATGCCAGGCCAGCTAGCACCAGACAGTATGAAGAGCGAGTGCCTAGCAATATCTGCTTTTGCCATGCTATATCAGCATAAACGTCAAGGCCTGGAGGAGTGTGACTCCCAAGGACATTATTTGGGAGGGTGGGACTAAAGTGTGTGTGTGTGCGTGCACTGAAGTGTGTGTGTGTGTGTGTGTAAGCTCAAGTGTGTATGCTGAGGTGCAGTGGCGGCTCCTGAAAAAATTCTCAGGAGGGGCAATTTTTCTGATGATTTAGGTGACCTACACACATTTAAAAAAAGATATGTCCAGCAACAACATGAAGACAGGGGCAGCATATAAGTCAATACCAGAAGCATTTATTGACTGATCTCAAAAGTGTTGGCTTACCAGGGTTGGTGGAGCCCTCAGTTTCATCTTTGCCTCGCAAAGCTAACTCAAACACTCCGCAAAAACTTCACACACTGGATTAGCCAGCTGAGGATGTGGCGGTTCTTGCTAATGTCGTAGTAAATATATTTGTTATAGTGAATATGGAATATGATATGTTGAGTAAAATGTTGTGCTAAGATCTATTTAGGTCAGGAGCTGGTTATAAGTTCTGTTCCTATCCAATAACAATGGACAAAAGGGTCCTATCTTGTCAGCCTTGTCAGCAGGTGGCCAAGGACAACACCCACGCCATAGGCCTCTCAGTTCTTCCAACTCACGAGTTCTTGCTCTGAGGACACACACACACACACATCATCACTGTTAAACACACACACACACACACACATCATCACTGTTAAACACACACACACACACACACACAAAAAAAAATCCCCTCTCTTAGGCTGAACATTTGAAGACAGAGAACCCGACTCAGAGCCAATGCAACAGTGACAGTAGCCTGCAGGGGACCTCGCCCAACTCATCAGGACCAATCAGAAGATCAGAACTACTAGATTGAACCTACTTCATTTATTGCATAAAATGTCTGCACACAATGTTTCGGGGCTCTCTTCAGATAATAATAATAATAATAATAATAATAATAATATGCCATTTAGCAGACGCTTTTATCCAAAGCGACTTACAGTCATGCGTGCATACATTTTTGTGTATGGGTGGTCCCGGGGATCGAACCCACTACCTTGGCGTTACAAGCACCATGCTCTACCAGCTGAGCTACAGAAAGTGGATACTCATGGATGCGCATTGCAATTGTAAAATGTCAACACAATTGGAGACACCACGTCATTTTGGAGACATGTTATTGACAGTAAACTATTGTAGATGCGACTGCTAACTAACTAAAACATTTTAGCTGGCTAGCTAATCATCTTAGCTAAATGTGGGGCAAACAATTCAGTTATTTACCGTTAATTTGAGGGATTGGGGTGAAAGAAATCGAGTTACATAGTGATACTTTACGATATACTGTATTGACAATATCGCAATATTTTAGCGCTAGTTGGCTGTACCTGCACCAAAACACCATTATTGTTCCTTCATAGCTTGTTCTCAATCTTTTCACATTGGGAGCCAATTTGTTTTCAGCACTTTTATTTCCATGACTGATCAAAACTTGTTCTCATGGCTTTCTGATCCCTCTGCAACAGACATATGGTGCGCAATAAAATCACAGTATCGAATCGCAATACGTATAGAATCATGAGACTCGCAATGCTGATGCATATATCTTATCGTGAGGTTCCTGGCAATTCCCAGCCCAAGTTCATTTGCCACAACAAATCTCTTCGCTAGCAAACGCGATGTCTTCTCCAAAACGGCAATGTGTCTCCAGCAATGTTTACTTTTTTGACGTTCTATGGCATCTCCACTTTCCAAGCATATATGACCACATGTAATATTTTGGTAAGTGATGCAAATAGTGAACTATGTAGGGCCAGGATGTAAAATATATGTAGCTGCAGCAATTTCTCTTATCTGATATGGTAAGTAATGGGGCTTAATTTATAGCTCCCTAAGAGTTTGACGAACGGGTCCGTGAACGCGATTCCAGATATATTTACCTCTGAATAAACTGCCTTTATTACACCATATCCACATCCAGTAAACTTGTGATTATCAACACTAACCTCATCGTTGTGGCGGCGGACAGCTAGCCTGTATCCCTCGTCATCCAGTTGAGTGAGTGGCAATGTCTTTTTTCGTTCGTACCTATTTTTGGAAAATCCCTCGGGTGTAGGACTTTCCGCCTTTAGTAGAAACCTGTTGAATTATTAAATTTGGTCTGGGAGGTCCTAATTGTTTCGTTGCCAATTTATCTTCATTTGTTCGCCGACAAAAAGGAACTTCTTTCAAACAATCCACTCTTTTCTCAGTTACGTTCATGGTTACGTAACGTATGACGAAAGCGTAAGTGCAAGCCCACAGACACCCATTGAGATTGTATTGAAGGCTCTGAAATTTGAAAAAAATAGATTTTACATGGGAGTCTATGACAGAAGTTCTGGGCGATTTTCAATCTGACTGAAATCGCTCCAAAAGGGGGTGGAGCCATTTGAAGCACGACTTTAGCCTGATTCGACATTTAGTGGCAGTGTGGCACTGTGGCAGATCAGACGTATAGATTACAACACTGATAACTACTGTTGCCGTGATATAATTGATTAGAAAAAAAATCCCTTCCTTTTCCCGTTTGGCAGTGCGTCGCCCATATCGCCCTATTGAACAGGCCGTCCCTGCTGAGGTGTGTATGCTGAGGTGCGGTGGTGTGTTCATGTGTGAACTGTAAATAATAAATCATTAATCTCCTCGATACTGTGGGTATTTAATCATCACTAACATGTTGTACTTGTCTATCTGTATTAAATCAGGGGACAAAATGTATTGCTGCAATTTTGTGGATGATTCAGTGATAGTGAATGATTACCTTGCTCCCACTGTATTTAAAGTGATGCATTATACAACCACAAGCATTACCATCTAGATTCAACGATTCATAATAATCACCCATGTGCCACTAACAGTGGGTCAAACGCATGACAACTTTACAGTTTTTCACTCTATGTCCTCAATTTTATGTTAAATTTGAATGAAATGACCTGTATGTGGGTGGCGAAAGCCAATATAATTCCTAACATATTGCATTTGCCTGGTTTGGCAGCAATCATACTGTATTGCTCCTAGTGTATGTGGCCATACACCCAACAGTACTGTATCACGGCTGTGTTATGTGCCTGTTGTTCATGCTCTACTGCTCAGGTCTGGATATGAATGGCTCTGGGCTCTACAGTGTGACCTGTCTACCACCAGCTGCCAGCCAGGGCCCGGTTTCCCAAAAACATCTTAAGGCTAAGTTCATCGTAGGAGCATTGTTAAATCTCCGAGCTGTTTACCAAAACCATAGTTACTACAGTTGCTCTTGAAAATGTGCTCATTATTTAACGACTGCCTCAGACCATTCGTAGAACAGCGTAGTGCTTCGTTAGATGCCCTTCCGCGTCACTTTACGAATGTAACTACAAATACAAAGTTGCCAATTTCTTTGCAATTTGTACTAACAAGTGTAGGATATAAACATGCTGCAAATGAAAAGATAACTGTATTAAAATATACATACAGTACAGGCTACATAGACCTATATATTTCAATGATACTGAAGTAAATTTCATGTTCATTCAATTGAGTTTTTTTTTGTTGCTATTTGTATGCTACTGTCTGTAATTTTTACCTCAATATACACTGAGTGTACAAAACATTGTGGAGGTACAGCTGTGGGTCGCTCTGGATGGGAGCGTCTGCTGAATGGCTAAATTGTAATGTAAATGTAGTTCTATGTACACTGAGTGTACAAAGCATAAGGAACAACTTCCTAATATTGAGTTGCACTCCCTTTTGCCCTCAGAACAGCCTCAATTCGTTTGGGCATGGACTCTACAAGGTGTTGAAAGCGTTCCATAGGGATGCTGGCCCAAGTTGACTCCAATGCTTCCCACAGTTGTGTTAAGTTGGCTGGATGTCCTTTGGGTGGTGGACCATTCTTGATACACACGGGAAACTGTTGAGAGTGAAAAATCTGCAGCGTTCCAGTTCTTGACACACTCAAACCAGTGCGCCTGGCACCTATGTCACGATCGTCGTAATAAGTGGACCAAGGCGCAGCGTGATATGCGTACATCTTTTATTGCGTACTCTGCACACTACAACAAAACAACAAAACGAAACGTGAAGTCCTCGGTAATACAACACAAACCTAAACGGAACAAGATCCCACAAATGACAAGTGCACAACAGGCTGCCTAAGTATGGTTCCCAATCAGAGACAACAAGACACAGCTGCCTCCGATTGGGAACCACCCCGGCCAACACAGAAACACACAATCTAGAAAAGAACACATAGAAAACAAAACATAGACACTACACATAGAAACTAACACCCTGGCTCAACATATAAGAGTCCCCAGAGCCAGGGCGTGACAACCTACTACCATACCCTGTTCAAAGGCACTTAAATATTTTGTCTTGCCCATTCATCCTCTGAATGGCACACATACACAATCCATGTCTCAGTTGTCTCAAGGCTTAAAAATCCTTCTTTAACCTGTCTCCAGCCCTTCATCTACACTAATTGAATTGGATTTAACAAGTGACATCAATAAGGGATAGCTTCACCTGGATTCACCTGGTCAGTCTATGTCATGGAAAGAGCTAATGTTTTGTACACTCAGTATATTTAATGCTGTGTAATGTGCGCAAAGATGAGCCAAATCTTGATTTAGTGCATTATAGACTAAGCGTTAGAATAAGCCGCCTCAATTTGCCATAGGTGATAATATCTCTCCAGGAGCTGATCCTTCATCAGTATTGTGGAATAATTATAATATTAAAGGGATTCTCCTGTGCTTTTGTATACTTTCTAGCAAGTAGTTCTGAAAGGTGGTTCCCGAATGTTGCGTACTATGTCACATATGTGCACCACGTCATTGCTCTCTCTCTCGCTCTGCTGTGGATGCATCATGTGCATCTTGCCAGCTGTCACTCATACGGCGAGGGGCTGAAGCTCATTGGTGGAACACGAATTGCTAGGGAACTGGCTCCCATGGGGGAACATTTAGGGGAAATGGTGCAGCACAGCTTCCAGAAAAATGGTTTGCTTTCAAACTAGGGATTTTGTAGCTAATTGAGGTAAGATAGTAATTCTGCTAATAGATTATGCATGTATGAACTACACATTGACACAGCCGGCCCAAAGCGTGAGGTTTCAAAAATACTTAGTTCCGGAGCATGTCTTTAACTGAAGATTTGAAAGGCAGCCAGTGCTGCTGCTTTCCTTTTACCCTGTCCTATCAGTATCGACACATGCCTCAACGAGGCACTTAGCAACGTTCTCTCTGCGTGGTGTTTTGGGAAACGTATGTTACACCTTCGGCCGTTGTAGGAAAGATGCATCGTTAAAACATTCGTAAGGCTAAATTCTAAATTATATCGGGAAACCGGGCCCAGGTCTGTAAATCCTCTCTGGTCGTGATGATATGGATGAAGTATTCAGATGCTGCCCAGGTCTGTAAATCCTCTCTGGTCGTGATGATATGGATGAAGTATTCAGATGCTGCCCAGGTCTGTAAATCCTCTCTGGTCGTGATGATATGGATGAAGTATTCAGATGCTGCCCAGGTCTGTAAATCCTCTCTGGTCGTGATGATATGGATGAAGTATTCAGATGCTGCCCAGGTCTGTAAATCCTCTATGGTCGTGATGATATGGATGAAGTTTTCAGATGCTGCCCAGGTCTGTAAATCCTCTCTGGTCGTGATGATATGGATGAAGTATTCAGATGCTGCCCAGGTCTGTAAATCCTCTCTGGTCGTGATGATATGGATGAAGTATTCAGATGCTGCCCAGGTCTGTAAATCCTCTATGGTCGTGATGATATGGATGAAGTATTCAGATGCTGCCCAGGTCTGTAAATCCTCTATGGTCGTGATGATATGGATGAAGTTTTCAGATGCTGCCCAGGTCTGTAAATCCTCTCTGGTCGTGATGATATGGATGAAGTATTCAGATGCTGCCCAGGTCTGTAAATCCTCTCTGGTCGTGATGATATGGATGAAGTATTCAGATGCTGCCCAGGTCTGTAAATCCTCTCTGGTCGTGATGATATGGATGAAGTATTCAGATGCTGCCCAGGTCTGTAAATCCTCTCTGGTCGTGATGATATGGATGAAGTATTAACATGCTGCTCTCTGCTCCAATAGTACAGCTACAGCTCAGCCCAGTACACTCTCATCTCCTCATCTCCTCTGTGTTTACATAGTAGCTCGTCAACTGGAGCACACACACACATTTGCACAAACACACTCACACACACACACATATAATTAGCAGCGCTCACTTACAACTCTAATTTCAATGACTCACAGTACCTCGCTCTGCTTTGTTTATGTGTATATGTGAATATATCTCCCCTTCACCCCCCCCCTCTCTCTCCCCCCACTCTCTCTCTCTCCCCCCTCTCTCTCTCCCCCCTCTCACTCTCTCCCCCCTCTCTCTCTCCCTCCCCCCTCTCTCTCGCCCCACTCTCACTCTCTCTCTCCCCCCCTCTCTCTCTCTCCCCCCTCTCTCTCTCTCCCCTCTCACTCTCTCTCTCACCACCTCTCTCTCTCTCTCTCTCTCTCTCCCCCTCTCACTCTCTCCCCCCTCTCTCTCTCCCTCCCCCTCTCTCTCGCCCCCACTCTCACTCTCTCTCTCTCCCCCCTCTCTCTCTCTCTCTCTCCCCCCCTCTCTCTCTCTCCCTCTCACTCTCTCTCTCACCACCTCTCTCGCTCTCTCTCTCTCTCTCCCCCTCTTCTCTTTCTCCCCCCCTTTAAAGTACTACTTAAGTCGTTTTTTGGGGGTATCTGCACTTTACTTTATTATTTATATTTTTGAGAACTTTTACTTTTACTCCACTAAATTCCTATAGAAAATTGATACTTTTTACTCCCATATATTTTCTCTGACACCCAAAAGTACTTGTTACATTTCAAATGCTCAGGCATGACAACAATACTCACCTATCAATATAACACATGTCATCCCTACTGGCTCTGATCTGACGGACTCACTAAACACAAATACTGTGTTTGTAAATGATGGCTGAGTTGTGGAGAGTGCCCCTGGATGTCCATAAAGAAGAAATCAAATTGTGCCGCCTGGATTGCCTAATATAAGGAATTTGATGTATGGCATTTACTTTAATTTTTTACTTTTACTCAAATATTACAATTAAGTACTTTTTCCACCACTGCTCTCACCATATCTCCACTTTATTACCTTTCTCCTCAGTAGACTACTTTTCCTATCATCACTGGGAAATATAACGAGCATTGTGGGTAATTAGCCACAAATGGCTAACATTTTCCCATTCTATGCACAGCATCCCTCGTCATGCTAATGTATGGAGATGAGCCTGATGAGATGGCAGTGTTGCTCCCCTTGGAAGGGATAAACTCCATTGACCATGATGTCACCTCAACACCAATAACATCAGACCCAGAAGTGCTGACTGAACACTAGTGATGATGCCGCAAAGCCCCCTCAGTGTACCCGGCACCAACACACCTCACTGTAACAAAGGTAATAAAACAACACTCAAAACAACACTCACATCAAACACTGTGCTGGCACCAGGGAGGGAAAGGAGCGGGTTTGAACAACACAAAATGCAACACAGACAATGATTAGTACACATAGAGAATCTCCATTACAAGGACTAGATTAATTCACTGGCTGCACTGTTAATCTTGCTTGGAAACACAGTTCAAAAAAACAATGGATACACAGTTCAAAAACGGTTCAAACCAAACAATAATGAAGGGTTTGGATGTTATTTCTGAGGAAAAAGCAGTAGACAGCAAGTATTCCATCAGAGGAGAAGAGTTTAAATGTATCAAAGACTGGAGTAATCACTGATGTACAGCCGGTGGACTCTGTATACATTGTCTAGAGTTGAAACTGTTTTATGCAGTTCTCTCAATTCCAAACACATCCTTGTTTATTTCCTCATTATATCTGCATGAGTATTTAGGACAGCCTCAAGCTACTGTATGTATAAGGAGTAGATGATGTAATCATGTTTGTGAGTGAATGTTATACTATGAGTGGTTGTAGATTGTGTGCTACTCTCCTACCATGAGTCAGAGGTGTGTGTGTGTGCGTGTGTGTGTCTGTGTATGCATGTGTGTGTGTTTGTATGTCTGTATGTGAGTGAGTCTGTGTGAGAGCTGTGTTTGGCATCTCCAGGTTGATCTGTGGGCTGCCTTGGGGCTTCAACACACAACTGCTTCCTTATTCTGGAGTCTTAAAAAAGCTATTGATTTCATGCAGGTAGCTTGTCTTTGCAGGTAGCTTGTCTTTTACATGAATATCAGATCAAATCAACTACTGCCATACAGCATTGTGTTATTTTGGGACGTACTTATTTATTATCAACACTGATTTGTATTCTCCTGGTAACCTTGTTGCATTGTGATGAACAAATTCAAGATGGCAACAAGATTTGTTATGCTTCTTCATCAGAGTACTGTTTGTAGCATTAGTGTTGTTTTGGCTTCTTCGTCAGAGTACTGTTTGTAGCGTTAGTGTTGTTTTGGCTTCTTCGTCAGAGTACTGTTTGTAGCGTTAGTGTTGTTTTGGCTTCTTCGTCGGGGTACTTTTTAAAGCATTAGTGTTGTTTTGGTGAGTATAAGATGAAGTGTCTAGATAGAGACACTGGGAGATATTTTTGTCATTGGGAGGATTTTTAAGAGGATTTCGAGAGGATTATTTATCGAAAATAGAAAAGACAAGATAGAAGGATAATACATATTAATTGACTCTGAATCTTTTTGTGATGGAGAAACCACTAGAAGTAAAGTATCTAATTTGCATATCAGGCTAATAAATTACTTTAAAGCTACCTCATTAATGAAGAACAAACCAAACTCAACTCTGAGTCCAGGAGAGAAGCGACCATGGCAACCGTTCATTATCGTTAATGTATTTAGAGGCTTCATTTGTTTTTATGCCACGATTAATATATTTCTGCTGAATTGCAAAAGAGCTTAATTTATTTTGCATCACCTTACAAATTCATATGTTTTCATGTGAAGTAGTAGGGTTAGGAGGAATACAACATGTGTCATTAGAATATGTCAAAACCGATTCTGAGGTATTGCTTATGTCACCATAATGACTTAGTTATAACCTATGCTGACATACTACTTACAGTATGTCACTATAATGACTTATCTATAACCTATGCTGACATAATACTTATGTCACTATAATGACTATTACTTATATGTCACATTGAAGACATATTACAAAGATTCCCGTAAAGACGTTCTCTATGTTTAAGGTATAAGGCACTGTTTGCATATTGCATCTCAAAGAACCCAGGATGTCAGGTTATTTGACTTTTTTAACTAACTAAGCCCCCAAAGATGTGCATATTTCCCTAGGCAAGGCAATGCCATTACTTTTTGTAGGATTATGACATATTCTCCTCTAATGATATAGGATTATGACGTAAGCCAACTCTGCAGGGAGTGAAAAGCTATCTCATTTTCTTGGTAGAAATTGTTTACATTCTGTGGCAGCTCACTGACCAGAACCGATTCATTACGTCGCACTCCAACTCTGAGATAATTGCTGTAGCTTGTGATCTTGGCAAAAACACCCAGCCATCTTGTCTTCTTCCTAGCATAAGGTTACAGAGGCGTTAATGAGCGTTCAGAAAACAGGCCTCTGTTTGCTCCTCACGCACACGCACTCGCACAATACACACACACACACACACAAATGCACACACTCACAGACAGTTATTGAAAAGGCAAGAAAAACTGTACCTTGAACTGAACCTCCTCTGCAATTGATTGTGTTTTTTTTGGTTGTCTAAGATAATTACTTTGTTGATGCATGGGATGTCAGCGAGAAAGAGAGAGAGAGAGAGAGAGAGAGAGAGAGAGAGAGAGAGAGAGAGAGAGAGAGAGAGAGAGAGAGAGAGAGAGAGAGAGAGAGAGAGAGAGAGAGAGAGAGAGAGAGAGAGAGAGAGAGAGAGAGAGAGAGAGATTGAATGAAACATAGAGAAACAGCAATAGAGAGAGAGGGGGAATGTAAGCGAGAGAATGAAAGATTTAAAAAAAGAGAATGGAAGAAAGATAGAGAGTCCGAGTACAAAAGAAAGGGTGAACATTTTAAACGGTACACTTTTGAAACTCCAATAAAGCCAACTGTCTCTGGGCTGTGATGGAAAATGGAAAAAGGGCTTTGAGTGTTGGAGGAGAGCAGAGGCCAGTGGAGCGAATGGAGAGCTAGACCGTAGCCAGTCGGCCCAGTGTGAGAGTGCTCATTTACCATGGTTAAGACTGTGTGACCGTGGGCTCAGCTGGACTTAAGCTACACCGTAAAAACTATTGAGCTAGTTCTACTTTTTTTTTAAATGAGGCAACTACATGTAACGTTAATTGCATGAGCTTTTTGAGTATTTCCAACATGAGGTATTTATAAAAAGAAATGGCTTAGATCCAACTTAGTTTGATTAATTCCAAAACTGTTATTAAATGTACATTTACATAATCTTTCTGATTAGTTCCTTTCAGTGATTTCTTAATGCTTAACATTATTTCATGTTTTTGATGATTTGCCATTTTAGCCCACATTAGCAGGCATTGTTGGGCACCGTGTTCATTCCACAAGCAGTAACTGGAGGTAGAAATACATTGAAGATTGCTGTGTTTGCCTGTGTCTTTACGAGTGCTGATGGTGGGAATGGGTGGTATCAATCAATCAAATGTATTTATAAAGCCCTTTTTACATCAGTATATGTCACAAAGTGCTATACAGAAACCCAGCCTAAAACCCCAAACAGCCTAAAACCCCAAACAACAAGCAATGAAGATGTAGAAGCACAGTGACTAGAAAAAACTCCCTAGAAAGGCAGAAACCTAGGAAGAAACCTTGAGAGGAACCAGGCTCTGAGGGGTGGCCATTCCCCTTCTGGGTGTGCCGGATGGAGATTATAACAGACATTGGTCTTTAAGGCCAGATTTTTCTCCAAGATGTTCAAACGTTCATAGATGACCAGCAGGGTCAAAAAATAATCACAGTGGTTGTAGAGGTTTCAACAGGTCAGTACATCAGGACTAAATGTTACTTGGCTTTTCATAGCCGGGCATTTAGAGTTTGAAATAGCATGTGCGGTAGAGAGAGAGAGTTGAAAACAGCACATCTGGGACAAGGTAGCACATCCGGTGAACAGGTCAGGGTTCCATAGCCGCAGGCAGAAGAGTTGAAACTGGAGCAGCAGCACGACCAGGTGGACTGGGGACAGCAAGGAGTCATCAGGCCAGGTTGTCCTGAGGCCTAGGGACGGCATGGAACGAACCAGTAAGCCAGTGACTCAGCCCCCGTAATAGTGTCAGAGGCAGAGAATCCCAATGGAGAGACGGGAACCGGCCAGGCAGAGACAGCAAGGGCGGTTTGTTGCTCCCTAGCCTTAACAGGAAGCCAGAGGCTAGCACTGGAGTAATATGATCACATCTTTGGGTTCTAGTCAAGATTCTAGCAGCTGTGTTTAGCACTAACCTAAGTTTATTTAGTGCTTTATCCAGGTAGCCGGAGAGTAGAGCATTGCAGTAGTCTAATCTAGAAGTGACAAAAGCATCAATTAGCTTTTCTGCATAATTTTTTGACAAAAACGTTCTGATTTTTGCAATGTTACGAAGATGGAAAAAAGCTGTCCTTCAAATATTCTTGATATGTTCGTCAAAAGAGAGATCAGTGTCCAGAGTAACGAGGAGGTCCTTCACAGTTATTTTTGAGACGACTGTACAACCATCAAGCTTAATTGTCAGATCCAACAGAAGATCTCTTTGTTTCTTGGGGCCTAGAACTAGCGTCTCTGTTTTGTCCGAGTTTAAAAGTAAAACATTTGCTGCCATCCACTTCCTTATGTCTGAAACACAGGCTTCCAGGGTAGGCAATTTTGGGGCTTCACCATGTTTCATCGAAATGTACAGCTGTGTGTCGTCCGCATAGCAATGAAAGTTAACATTGTGTTTCCGATTGACATCACCAAGAGGTAAAATATATAGTGAAAACAATAATGGTCCTAAAACTGAACCTTGAGGAACACCGAAACTTACAATTGATTTGTCAGAGGACAAACCATCCACAGAGACGAACTGATATCTTTCCGACAGAAAGAACTTGTCCGTGTAGACCAATTAAGGTTTCCAATCTCTCTAAAAGAATGTGGTGATCGATGGTGTCAAAAACAGCACTAAGGTCTAGGAGCACGAGGACAGATGCAGAGCCTTGGTCTGACGCCATCAAAAGGTAATTTACCACCTTGATGAGTGCAGTCTCAGTGCTATGATGGGGTCTAAAACCAGACTGAAGCGTTTCGTATACATTATTTGTCTTCAGGAAGGCAGTGAGTTGCTGCACAACAGTTTTTTCTAAAATGTTTGAGAGGAATGGGAGATTCGATATAGGCTGATTTACATTCAAGAGAAGCTTTATTACTGCCACTTTTAGTGAGTTTGGTACACATCCAGTGTATAGGGAGCCATTTATTATGTTCAACATAGGAGGGCCAAGCACAGGAAGTAGCTCTTTCAGTAGTTAGTTGGAATAGGGTCCAGTATGCAGCTTGAAGGTTTAGAGGCCATGACTATTTTCATGAATGTGTCAAGAGATATAGGATTAAAAAACTTGAGTGCCTCCATTGGTCCTAGGTCCTGGCAGTTTTGTTTAGACTCAGGACAGCTGAGTTTTGGAGAAATACGTAGATTCAAAGAGGAGTCCGTAATTTGCTTTCTAATGATCATGATCTTTTCGTCGAAGAAGTTCATGAATTCATCACTGCTGAAGTGAAAGCCATCCTATCTTGGGGAATGCTGCTTTTTAGTTAGCTTTGCGACAGTATCAAACAGAAATTTTGGATTGTTCTTATTCTCCTCAATTAGGTTGGAAAAATAGGATGATTGAGCAGCAGTGAGGGCTATTTGATATTGCACTGTACATTCTTTCCAAGCTAGTAGGAATACTTCCAGTTTGGTGGAGCGCCATTTCCATTCCAATTTTCTGGAAGCTTGCTTCAGGGCTCTGGTATTTTCTGTAAACCAGGGAGCTAG
Source organism: Coregonus clupeaformis (assembly GCF_020615455.1). Classification (NCBI taxonomy): domain Eukaryota; kingdom Metazoa; phylum Chordata; class Actinopteri; order Salmoniformes; family Salmonidae; genus Coregonus; species Coregonus clupeaformis. The sequence goes on along the minus strand of NC_059224.1, from coordinate 5,178,170 downwards.
TTTCTTGTGACAAATGTTTTTTGTTTTTAGGGGTGCGACTGCATCTAGGGTATTATGCAAGGTTAAATTTAGATAGGTCGTTAACTGGGAGTCTGGAAGGGCCTCTAGGAATATTTGGGTTGTCCGAGAATTTATAGCACAGCTTTTGATTGTCCTTGGTTGGGGTCTGAGCAGATTATTTGTTGTGATTGCAAACGTAATAAGATGGTGGTCCGATAGTCCAGGGTTATGAGGAAAATCATTTAGATCCACAATATTTATTCCACTGGACAAAACTAGATACAGGGTATGACTGTGGCAATGAGTAGGTCCGGAGACATGTTGGACAAAACCCACTGAGTCGATGATGGCTCCGAAAGCCTTTTGGAGTGGGTTTGTGGACTTTTCCATGTGAATATTAAAGTCAACAGAAATTAGAATATTATCTGCCATACTACAAGGTCCAATAGCAATTCAGGGAACTCAGTGAGGAACTCTGTATATGGCCCAGGAGGCCTGTAAACAGTAGCTATAAAAAGTGATGGAGTAGGCTGCATAGATTTCATGACTAGAAGCTCAAAAGACGAAAATGCAGTAATTTTGGGGGGGGGTAAATTGACATTTGCTATCGTAACTATTAGCAACACCTCCACCTTTGCGGGATGCGCAGGGGTTATGGTCACTAGTATAACCAGGAGGAGAGGCCTCATTTAACACAGTAAATTCATCAGGCTTAAGCCATGTTTCAGTCAGGCAAATCACAACAAGATTATCATCAGTGATTAGATAATTGATCATAACTGCCTTGGAAGTGAGGGATCTAACATTAAGTAGCCCTATTTTGAGACGTGAGATATCACAATCTCTTTCAATAATAACAGGAATGGAGGAGGTCTTTATTCCAGTGAGATTTCTAAAGCGAACACCGCCATATTTTGTTTTGCTCAACCTAGATCGAGGCACAGAGATAGCTGAGCTGACTACACTGACTGTGCTAGTGGCAGAATCCACTAAGTTGGCAGGCTGGCTAACAGCCTGCTGCCTGGCCGGCACCCTATCTCATTGTGGAGCTAGAGGAGTTAGAGCCCTGTATATGTTCACAGATAAGATGAGAGCACCCCTCCAGCTAGGATGGAGTCCGTCACTCCTCAGCAGGCCAGGCTTTGTCCTGTTTGTGGGTGAGTCCCAGAAAGAGGACCAATTATCTACAAATTCTATCTTTTAGAAGGGGCAGAAAACAGTTTTCAACCAGCGATTGAATTGTGAGACTCTGCTGTAGAGCTCATCACTCGCCCTAACTGGGAGGGTGCCAGAGACAATTACTCGATGCCGACACATCGTTGTAGCTAATTTACACGCTGAAGCTATGTTGCTCTTGGTGACCTCTGACTGTTTCATCCTAACATCGTTGGTGCCGACGTGGAAAACAATATCCCTATACTCTCTACACTCGCCAGTTTTTGCCTTAGCCAGCACCATCTTCAGATTAGCCTTTACGTCGGTAGCCCTGCCTCCTGGTAAACAGTGTATGATCGCTAGATTATTCTTTTTAAGTCTAATATTTTGGGTAATGGAGACGCCAATGACTAGGGTTTTCAATTTGTCAGAGCTAATGGTGGGAGGCTTCGGTGGCTCAGACCCCGTAACGGGCTCGGCCTCTGACTCCGAAGCGTTGCTTAATGGGGAGAACCGGTTTAAAGTTTCTGTCGGCTGAATGAGCGACACCGGTTGAGAATGCTGACAGCATTTCTTTCCAGAAGCCTTGAGAAAATTGTCCAGCTGCGAGGACTGTGCGAGGGGATTTATACTACTATCTGTACTTACTGGTGGCACAGACACTGTTTCATCCTTTCCTACACTTAAATTGCCCTTGCCTAACGATTGCGTCTGAAGCTGTGCTTGCAGCACGGCTATCCTCACCATAAGGTGATAGTTCTCCTGTATATTATGAGTATAGCGACTGCAATTAGATGGAACAGTGTTAATATTACTACTTAACTTTGGCTGGTGGAGGTCCTGTAGAACCATGTCCAGATAAAGCGTCCGGGGTGAAAAACGTTGAGCGAGAAAAAACTAAAACAATAACTAAGACGTTGGTCAAATGTGTTAAATGAAGATTGATTAAATGGTTTTAAATAAGTTTCAACCGTCAAGCAGCAACAAACAGCACAGCAGCACGGACAATGAACATCAATTTGTCTGATGGTTTTAATATCCGTTCATCATGATCCATTACACCTCATTTTCTTTCTTCAAACATGCATACAACATTGTGTAAAAGTCTGATAAAGTCCCCCAAACATTTTTACCACATTCCTCTAAAAACAGAGCCACCTGGCAAGTTGTTGCAAGAAGTAAAAATTATTTACAGTTGAAGTCGGAAGTTTACATACACCTTAGCCAAATACCTTTAAACTCAGTTTTTCACAATTCCTGACATTTAATCCAAGTAAATATTCCCTGTCTTAGGTCAGTTAGGATCACCACTTTATTTTAAGAATGTGAAATGTCAGAATAATAGTAGAGAGAATGATTTATTTCAGATTATATTTTGGGTAGTCTTCCACAAGCTTCCCACAATAAGTTGGGTGAATTTTGGTCCATTCCTCCTGACAGAGCTGGTGTAACGGATTCAGGTTTGTAGGCCTCCTTGCTCACACATGCTTTTTCAGTTCTGCCCACAAATTTTCTATAGGATTGAGGTCAGGGCTTTGTGATGGCCACTCCAATACCTTGACTTTGTTGTCCTTAAGCCATTTTGCCACAACTTTGGACGTATGCTTGGGGTCATTGTCCATTTGGAAGACCCATTTGCGACCAAGCTTTAACTTCCTGACTGATGTCTTGAGATGTTGCTTCAATATATCCACATAATTTTCCTCCCTCATGATGCCATCTATTTTGTGAAGTGCACCAGTCCCTCCTGCAGCAAAGCACCCTCACAGCATGATGCTGCCACTTCCGTGCTTCACGGTTGGGATGGTGTTCCTCGGCTTGCAAGCATCCCCATTTTTCCTCCAAACATAATGATGGTCATTATGGCCAAACAGTTCTATTTTTGTTTCATCAGACCAGAGGACATTTCTCCAAAAAGTACGATCTTTGTCCACATGTGCAGTTGCAAACCATAGTCTGCCTTTTTTATGGCGGTTTTGGAGCAGTGGCTTCTTCCTTGCTGAGTGGCCTTTCAGGTTATGTCGATATAGGACTCGTTTTACTGTGGATGTAGATACCTTTGTACCTGTTTCCTCCAGCATCTTCACAAGGTCCTTTGCTGTTGTTCTGGGATTGATTTGCACTTTTCGCACCAAAGTACGTTCATCTCTAGGAGATAGAACGCGTCTCTTTCCTGAGCGGTATGAAGGCCGCGTGGTTCCATGGTGTTTATACTTGCGTACTATTGTTTGTACAGATGAATGTGGTACCTTCAGGCGTTTGGAAATTGCTCCCAAGGATGAACCAGACTTGTGGAGGTCTACAATTATTTTGGCTGATTTCTTTTGATTTTCCCAAGCAAAGAGGCACTGAGTTTGAAGGTAGGCCTTGAAATACATCCACAGGTGCACCTCCAATTGACTCAAATTATGTCAATTAGCCTATAAGAAGCTTCTAAAGCCATGACATCATTTTCTGGAATTTTCCAAGCTGTTTAAAGGCACAGTCAACTTAGTGTATGTACACTTCTGACCCACTGGAATTGTGATACAGTGAATTATAAGTTAAATAATCTGTCCGTAAACAATTGTTGAAAATATTTATTGTGTCATGCACAAAGTAGATGTCCTAACCGACTTGCCAAAACTAGTTTGTTAACAAGAAATTTGTGGAGTGGTTGAAAAACGAGTTTTAATGACTCCAACCTAAGTGTATGTAAACTTCCGACTTCAACTGTAGTTGAGATAAATAGTTTGAAAATGTAGTAAATTAAACACAGTTTCCCTTGTAGTTGTTTTGACACACAAATACTAGATTATTAATTTATCTTATGATGATTTCATTTTTTGAATTTCAGTTTGGTAAACAAATGAAGTAGAGTAAAGTAGTAATTATATTCAAGTAATGAAATGACAACTAGATTTTTGAGATGACAACTAGATTTTTTAAAATGTTAAAATAACTTTATTTTCAAGTATAATTTACAAACCAACTGAATATATTTTTACAGGCTACACAGCTGGCCCTCTAGCCCTCTCATAATCGCTGGGCTTTTCCAGAATCTCCATGACTTCTCATAAAGTATGTTTATTCTTATATAACATGCAGTAGATCATAACAATAGGAATAATTGATGATATCCTAGTGCATCATAGTGTATCATATTTACAGCTATGCTTGCATATTTGTATTGGAGGCAACTGCAGCCTATATGCTTGAGTGGGTAGTCCTATGTAGTCCAGTATAAACAGTATGGGGAAAAGTCATTGGCGGATATGTGTCTCTTGGGTGACGGTATGATGAGGAAGCAGCCACAGTGATGGTAAACCCTCTTCCAGAGCCACAACAATTCTCCCCGGCAGTAATGACAGCAGTCGCCCACTGTGGCATCCCTCCATGCTCCTCTGAGCTGCAATATTAACATCCTGGCAGAAAATTATGCGAAGACCTGGGAAGCGCCTCCGACTGCGATATTCAGTTTTACCCCGGTAATCCCTGCGTGCCAGACTAGTTTACCGTAGCCTCTAGGCCTATAGCAGCCCAGCCATGCTTATACCTCCTGTTTATCCTCTTGAAAAGTGACACACACACACACACAAACAGTTCAACTACACCTAAACGAGAAGGGTGTAGTACTATTTCACCTGGGTGAACGGTGAATCCCCACCCCCCTCTCAGTAGGCTGAATCTCCCAGGCTTGGCAAAGGGTCTGACAATCGGATTCACATTATTATTATTTTCTTTCAAATACTTTAGCTGTGCTTGCTGGCACAATTTAACTAATAAAGTAGTCCCAAAAGTGCAAAATCCAGCCCATATGGCACTCTAGTCATGCTCAATACAACGGTCAAAGTATTTGAAAGAAAACAAACACTATTTGAACCCAAGTCTGGGAAGGATAGGGCTGGTGCAGCATAACTGGCATCATGGCACCATAGTAGAGTACACAGTGCCAGAGAGATAGGTGCTGCAATACTATTCTGATCAGTAAAGAGTGGATGTAGTATGGTGAGGCATTGCATCGGTCTGAGAGTCCATGCTATGCTATTGAGAGATTGGCCTCACCTCCTCTCAGACATAAATTATAGATACAGTCATTATGAAGTGAATTTTGCTGTAGATCTTCTGCTCTGCTTGTTGAGTAGTCAGGGGGAAGCAGAGGGCCTTGCCAAAAGAGGCTGGCGGGATGATGCCTGCCTGAAAATCGACATATTTACTACGGCGTTGTCTAACATAGGACTTGCATAGAGAATGTGTTTGGCTTGCATCAAATGCATTCACACAGACACACACTATACAGAGTATAATGACTCCAAGATGTTGTCTGTATCATGTACGGTTCACAGATCATAAGGTCTTACAGGAAAAGTATATAAAAAGGGCCTAGAATGTCCACTCATTCAAATAAAATAAAATTTTATTTTATTTTATTGGTCGCATACACATATTTAGCAGATGTTATTGCGGGTGTAGCAAAATGCTTGTAAAAAATGGTTTGTGATAGAAACGTTAAAAGCATGACCAACATCCTTCCTCCCATGAAGTTTCTATGTGAGAATTGCCAGAACAACCTGAGATACCACAAATATGTCCCGCTGCCGCTGGCGTGGAATCACCTTATTCCCTATATTGTGCACTACTTTTGACCAAAGCCCTATGAGCCCTGGTGAAATTTAGTGCACTATATAGGGAATAGAATGCCATTTGGGACGTAACCATGGCCACTGTTCCGTCAATGCCTGTCTGTCACTATGAATGTGCTGTTGTCCGTACTGCAGTTAACTGATGGGAGGCAACGGGAATGAGCTAAATATGGAGCCGTCACTTTGGCAGCTGTCCTTCTCTCTCTCCCCTGCACTCCTCTCCCACCAAGATATGGAGGGCTTGAGAAAGCAGGAAAATATTCTACCACTTACAACACGCCCCCATCTGTGCATGAGTTTCAGGTACCCACACACTGTATATTAGAGCACACACACACACACACACAAACACACTATGTACACCCTCCACCTTCATCCAACTCACCATTATCACACACCCTCCCCCTCTCAGAGCGCCTATCTTGTAGATAGCCCACTATCTCACAAATTACAGTATGCAATCAGCCAGCTCAACTTCAGCACATTTTGTAATGGCAGTGGCCATCACAAGGTCCAACATTCAATTTAAATGTTCAGTTTACATGCTCAGGGTATATGAAATGGTGTGTGTGTGTGTGTGTATTTGTGTGTGTGTGTGTGTGTCTGTGTGTGTTCGTGTGTGTGTGTGTGTGTGTGTGTGTGTGTGTGTGTGTGTGTGTGTGTGTGTGTGTGTGTGTGTGTGTGTGTGTGTGTGTGTGTGTGTGTGTGTGTGTGTGTGTGTGTGTGTGTGTGTGTGTGTGTGTGTGTGTGCCTGCGTGCATATGTATGTATGTACAGTGCCTTCGGAAAGTATTCAGACCCCTTGACTTTTTCCACATTTTGTTACGTTACAGCCTTATTCTAAAATTGATTAAATACAATAATTCCTCAGCAATCTACACACAATACCCCATAATGACAAAGCGAAAACAGGCTTTTAGAAACTATTTGCACATTTATTAAATATAAAAAACAGAAATACCTTATTTACATAAGTATTCAGACCCTTTGCTATGATACTCAAAATTGAGCTCAGGTCCATCCTGTTTCCATTGATCATTCTTGAGATGTTTCTACAACTTGATTGGAATCCACCTGTGGTAAATTCAATTGATTGGACATGATTTGGAAAAGCACACACATGTCTATATAAGGTCCAACAGAGGAAAAGCCAAGCCATGAGGTCAAAGGAATTGTCCGTAGAGCTCCGAGACAGGATTGTGTCGAGGCACAGATCTGGGGAAGGGTACCAAAAAATGTCTGCAGCATTGAAGGTCCCCAAGAACACAGTGGCTTCCATCATTCTTAAATGGAAGAAGTTTGGAACCACCAAGACTCTTCCTAGAGCTGGCCGCCTGGCCAAACTGAGAAGTCAGGGGAGATGGGTCTTGGTCAGGGAGGTGATCAAGAACCCGATGGTCACTCTGACAGAGCTCTAGGGTTCCTCTGTGGAGATGGGAGAACCTTCCAGAAGGACCACCATCTCTGCAGCACTCCATCAATCAGGCCTTTATGGTAGAGTGGCCAGACGGAAGCCTCTCCTCAGTAAAAGGCACATGACAGCCCGCTTGGAGTTTGCCAAAAGGCACCTAAAGACTCTCAGACCATGAGAAACAATATTCTCTGGTCTGATGAAACCAAGATTGAATTCTTTGGCCTGAATGCCAAGCGTCAAGTCTGGAAGAAACCTGGCACTATCCCTACGGTAAAGCATGGTGGTGGCAGCAGCATGCTGTGAGAATGTTTTTCAGTGGCAAGGACTGGGAGACTAGTCAGGATCGAGGCAAATATGAACCAAGCAAAGTACAGAGAGATCCTTGACGAAAACCTGCTCCAGAGCACTCAGGACCTCAGACTGGCACGAAGGTTCACCTTCCAACAGGACAACGACCCTAAGCACACAGCCAAGACAACGCAGGTGTGGCTTCGGGACAAGTCTCTGAATGTCCTTGAGTGGCCCAGCCAGAGCCCGGACTTGAACCCTATCGAACATCTCTGGAGAGACCTGAAATAGCTGTGCAGCAAGCTGACAGAGCTTGAGAGGATCTGCAGAGAGGAATGGGAGAAACTCACCAAATACAGGTATGCCAAGCTTGTAGCGTCATACCCAAGAAGACTCGAGGCTGTAATCGCTGCCAAAGGTGCTTCAACAAAGTACTGAGTAAAGGGTCTGAATACTTATGTAAATGTGATTTTTGTTTTTTATTTGTAATACATTTGCAAACATTTCTAAAAAACTGTTTTTGCTTTGTCATTATGGGGTATTGTGTGGGGGGGGGGGGGGGCAATTTAATCAATTTTAGAATAAGGCTGTAACGTAACAAAAATGTGGAAAAAGTAAAGGGGTCTGAATACTTTCAAATGCACTGTATGTAGGTAAGTGTGGAATATTAGTGTGGAATGTTAGTGTGGAATGCTGCCTCACTTACTCTTCTCCTGTATTAGTCTGACAAGTAGAATACCTAGAGTAGAATACCTAGATTAGAATACCTAGATTAGAAAACCTAGATTAGGATACCTAGAGTAGAATACCTAGATTAGAATACCTAGAGTAGAATACATAAAGTAGAATACCTAGAGTAGAAAACCTAGAGTAGAATACCTAGATTAGAATACCTAGATTAGAATACCTAGATTAGAATACCTAGAGTAGAATACCTCGAGTAGAATACCTAGATTAGAATACCTAGAGTAGAATACCTAGATGAGAATACCTAGAGTAGAATACCTAGATTAGAATACCTAGAGTAGAATACCTAGAGTAGAATACCTAGATTAGAATACCTAGAGTAGAATACCTAAAGTAGAATACCTAGAGTAGAATACCTAGATTAGAATACCTAGAGTAGAATACCTAGATTAGAATACCTAGAGTAGAATACCTAGATTAGAATACCTAGAGTAGAATACATAAAGTAGAATACCTAGATTAGAATACCTAGATTAGAATACCTAGAGTAGAATACATAGAGTAGAATACCTAGAGTAGAATACCTAGATTAGAATACCTAGAGTAGAATACCTAGATTAGAATACCTAGATTAGAATACCTAGAGTAGAATACCTAGATTAGAATACCTAGATTAGAATACCTAGATTAGAATACCTAGAGTAGAATACCTAGATTAGAATACCTAGAGTAGAATACCTAGAGTAGAATACCTAGAGTAGAATACCTAGAATAGAATACATAAAGTAGAATACCTAGAGTAGAATACCTAGAGTAGAATACCTAGATTAGAATACCTAGATTAGAATACCTACAGTAGAATACCTAGATTAGAATACCTAGATTATAATACCTAGAGTAGAATACATAGAGTAGAATACCTAGAGTAGAATACCTAGATTAGAATACCTAGAGTAAAATACCTAGATGAGAATACCTAGAGTAGAATACCTAGATTAGAATCCCTAGAGTAGAATACCTAGAGTAGAATACCTAGAGTAGAATACCTAGATTAGAATACCTAGAGTAGAATACCTAGATTAGAATACCTAGAGTAGAATACCTAGATTAGAATACCTAGAGTAGAATACCTAGAGTAGAATACCTAGATTAGAATACCTAGAGTAGAATACCTAGATGAGAATACCTAGAGTAGAATACCTAGATTAGAATACCTAGAGTAGAATACCTAGAGTAGAATACCTAGATTAGAATACCTAGAGTAGAATACCTAAATTAGAATACCTAGAGTAGAATACCTAGATTAGAATACCTAGAGTAGAATACCTAGATTAGAATACCTAGAGTAGAATACCTAGATTAGAATACCTAGAGTAGAATACATAAAGTAGAATACCTAGATTAGAATACCTAGATTAGAATACCTAGAGTAGAATACCTAGATTAGAATACCTAGATTAGAATACCTAGATTAGAATACCTAGATTAGAATACCTAGATTAGAATACCTAGAGTAGAATACCTAGATTAGAATACCTAGAGTAGAATACCTAGATTAGAATACCTAGAGTAGAATACCTAGATTAGAATACCTAGAGTAGAATACCTAGATTAGAATACCTAGAGTAGAATACCTAGATTAGAATACCTAGAGAAGAATACCTAGATTAGAATACCTAGAGTAGAATACCTAGATTAGAATACCTAGAGTAGAATACATAAAGTAGAATACCTAGATTAGAATACCTAGATTAGAATACCTAGAGTAGAAAACCTAGATTAGAATACCTAGATTAGAATACCTAGATTAGAATACCTTGAGTAGAATACCTAGATTAGAATACCTAGATTAGAATACCTAGAGTAGAATACCTAGATTAGAATACCTAGATTAGAATACCTAGATTAGAATACCTAGATTAGAATACCTAGAGTAGAATACCTAGAGTAGAATACCTAGATTAGAATACCTAGAGTAGAATACATAAAGTAGAATACCTAGAGTAGAAAACCTAGAGTAGAATACCTAGATTAGAATACCTAGATTAGAATACCTACAGTAGAATACCTAGATTAGAATACCTAGATTATAATACCTAGAGTAGAATACATAAAGTAGAATACCTAGAGTAGAAAACCTAGAGTAGAATACCTAGATTAGAATACCTAGATTAGAATACCTAGAGTAGAATACCTAGATTAGAATACCTAGAGTAGAATACCTAGATTAGAATACCTAGAGTAGAATACATAAAGTAGAATACCTAGATTAGAATACCTAGATTAGAATACCTAGAGTAGAAAACCTAGATTAGAATACCTAGATTAGAATACCTAGATTAGAATACCTTGAGTAGAATACCTAGATTAGAATACCTAGATTAGAATACCTAGAGTAGAATACCTAGATTAGAATACCTAGATTAGAATACCTAGATTAGAATACCTAGAGTAGAATACCTAGATTAGAATACCTAGAGTAGAATACCTAGAGTAGAATACCTAGATTAGAATACCTAGAGTAGAATACATATACTAATACCCTAGAGTAGAATACCTAGAGTAGAATACCTAGATTAGAATACCTAGAGTAGAATACCTAGAGTAGAATACCTAGATTAGAATACCTAGAGTAGAATACATAAAGTAGAATACCTAGAGTAGAAAACCTAGAGTAGAATACCTAGATTAGAATACCTAGATTAGAATACCTAGAGTAGAATACCTATGACATTTGTAAAGCCCTCATGTCCAGTGCTCAATCTTTTGTCCTTGTCCATGTTTTAATGTGCTGTTAAACGGTTGGCCTTTTCAGAGTGCATGTTCAGAGTACATGTTCAGAGTTCATGTTCATAGTGCATGTTCAGCGTGCACGTTCAGAGTGCCCGTTCAGAGTGCACATACTGTATGTCACTACTGATGAGTTGTATGTTTACCAAGCTTTCTTTTCCCAACAAGCCAAAATGTCAGATACCTCCAGGGTCAAAGATCAAATGGAGAGCATAAAGATTTAACTCATAAAGATAACCTACATGAAGATAACCTAAAAAAGATAACCTTACATAAAGATAACCTAACATAAAGATAACCTACATAACACCCGCAATAACATCTGCTAAACACGTGTATGTGATGAATAACATTTGGTTTGACATACATATAACAAAACATAAAGATAACCTAACATAAAGATAACCTACATGAAGATAACCTAACATAAAGATAACCTAACATAAAGATAACCTACATGAAGATAAACTACATAGATAACATAAGATAAAGATAACAGAACATAAAGATAACAGAACATAAAGATAACCTAATATAAAGATAACCTACATGAAGATAACCTACATAAACATAACATAACATTAAGATAACCTAACACAAAGATACCATAACATAAAGATAGCATACATCAAGATAATCTAACATAAAGACAACATGACATAAAGATAACATAATGTAAAGATAACCTACATGAACATAACCTAACATAAAGATAACCTACATGAAGATAACCCACATAAAGATAACATAACATAAAGATAACATAATATAAAGATAACATAACATAATGATAACCTAACATAAGATAATGTACCACTATACATTAGGGCTGGCACAATATAATTGTGTAACCGATAATTATGGGAAAGAACCGTCAACTAAAAATAAAATTGTCATAATCGTCTTAATACATTTATTTTATGGGGGGGAATTATAGTTTATTTTCAAGTAGATAGGTATAGTTGACCCAATAGCAGTTTATTTTCAAGTATATAGGTATAGTTTACCTAATAGCAGTTTATTTTTATTTTTTTACATGAAGTGGATAAAGATGGTAATCATTTTACGAGCAGAGCGGCACGGTTGGGAGGAGAACACTGGCGTACCGGACACCCCCTTGTCCCCGCAAGGAGAGGGTGCCCACGAGCTCTGGGGGCCCATGCGCCTGTAATCGATGTCTATTTTTTTCTTTTTTTTAATCATTTTGACAGAAACCCTCCAAAAAGTCATTCCTACACCTTTTTCATTTCCATGTGTACTAGGAAGCTAAGTGTTTGTTTTTTTGGCCTTCAGGAATGTGACTGATCAAAGTGCCTCAGGCCTTGAAATATAAATAATTGAGCTGATTGAAAGTAAGGGGATATCGGTGAAAAAAATGCCATTGTCAAGGCTACAATGGCGGAGCTTACTCAGGTGTTCAAAAGCTCATATCAGACCAAGAGCCTAACACTTCTTAGGTAGTTGTTTTATGAGTTTTAGTTTAGAAAACCATCTCTCCGCAGAAGCGACAGTTATAGGGATGGTTAAAAACAGCTTGATTGCCGTAGCAACATCAGGGAAACTGGGCAGAAGGGAGTGGTGCTTCAAATACAGCAGTTCTGCAACATCTTTAATTGAGCCTCACATTCTCTTTAATTGCCGGCCTCAACTCATTACAGAAAGAGATTAACTGTATAGGAAGCTCTGGGGACAGGTTGCCTGGATACTGGACAGCCAATAAATTGGCAGATGCAAACAGATTATCATCTTTAGCGGTCAACAGTTCTTAAGGGCTCAAACTAAAAAAGCTTTTTGCAAGTTTCTTCATACTGGTGAACTGGTGTTTGAGTTGTGTGGTTGCAATATCAACAGTCCCTTATCTCTGGTATGTCTTGGCATGCATCATTCAAGACTTAGTTTAAATTGTGTGCAGCGCAATGGACATATAATGCACAATGTCTCAGGAGGACTGCAGAAGCCCAGGGGAGTATCTCAAGTTGGAAGTAATTTAATTTGCCTTGATTGCAGCCCATTTGTGTAGGCTATTAGCCAGTCAAAACCTGCTGAGTTCAACAATAAATAGTGGCTAAATGTATCCTTAAGCTAAGTATTTTTCCTCATTGTTAGGCTATTTGATGTGTAACTTTTATACAAAGTTTATAAATAGCAGCTAAATATGGTATATAGCTATAGGTAGTAGGCTACACTGCATAATGAAACAATCCCTAGTAAGCTAGTGTTTTGAGGGTGGACTGACTGTATTATTCTATCCATGCGGGGAGAGAGCGCGAAGACGGCTCATGCCACGCAGGTTCAGATAGGCTATACAGGACAGTTGTGGGGGGTTCCAGGAAAACTGTGTTCCGCCAGTAGAGGAGAAGCTTCATTTCCAAAAGTGCCCAGCAATCAAAACAATTAGTTTTCCAGACAGGGGTGTCAAAACTCCATAATGGTCACAGCCCTACAATACAGTGACAACATCACACCACAGTGCCTTTGACCTAAATCTCTTTGCTAGCTAGCACTATTAGTGCCACTGCTATTACAATAATTACTAGCTAGCACTATTAGTGCCACTGCTATTACAATAATTACTAGCTAGCACTAATAGTGACACTGCTATTACAATAATTACTAGCTAGCACTATTAGTGCCACTGCTACTGTATTACAATAATTACTAGCTAGCACTATTAGTGACACTGCTATTACAATAATTACTAGCTAGCACTATTAGTGCCACTGCTATTACAATAATTACTAGCTAGCACTATTAGTGCCACTGCTATTACAATAATTACTAGCTAGCACTATTAGTGCCACTGCTATTACAATAATTACTAGCTAGCACTATTAGTGCCACTTCTATTACAATAATTACTAGCTAGCACTATTAGAGCCACTTCTATTACAATAATTACTAGCTAGCACTATTAGTGCCACTGCTATTACAATAATTACTTTCTAATTTAACTAAGCACGACAATAATCAGGATGAGGGTGATGATGATGGTGACTGTAATGAAGAAGAAGAAGAAGAAGAAGAAGAAGAAGAAGAAGAAGAAGAAGAAGAAGAAGAAGAAGAAGAAGAAGAAGAAGAAGAAGAAGAAGGTGATGATGATGACAATTATGCCAATGATGATGATGATGATGATGATGATGATGAAGAAGAAGAAGAAGAAGATGCCGATGATGATGACGATGATGATGATGATAATGAACAGAAAGAGGATAAAGGAGAGGACAGTGTAGGAGACTGCAAAAAGATCACTATTAGTGCCACTGCTATTACAATATATTTAATAAATACTATCTAGCACTATTAGTGCCACTGCTACTGTATTACAATAATTACTAGCTAGCACTATTAGTGACACTGCTATTACAATAATTACTAGCTAGCACTATTAGTGACACTGCTATTACAATAAGTACTAGCTAGCACTATTAGTGACACTGCTATTACAATATTTACTAGCCAGCACTATTAGTGCCACTGCTATTACAATAATTACTAGCTAGCACTATTAGTGCCACTTCTATTACAATAATTACTAGCTAGCACTATTAGAGCCACTTCTATTACAATAATTACTAGCTAGCACTATTAGAGCCACTTCTATTACAATAATTACTAGCTAGCACTATTAGTGCCACTGCTATTACAATAATTACTTTCTAATTTAACTAAGCACGACAATAATCAGGATGAGGGTGATGATGATGGTGACTGTAATGAAGAAGAAGAAGAAGAAGAAGAAGAAGAAGAAGAAGAAGAAGAAGGGTGATGATGATGACAATTATGCCAATAATGATGATGATGATGATGATGATGATGAAGAAGAAGAAGAAGAAGAAGAAGAAGAAGAAGAAGAAGAAGAAGAAGAAGATGCCGATGATGATGACGACGATGATGATGATAATGAACAGAAAGAGGATAAAGGAGAGGACAGTGTAGGAGACTGCAAAAAGATCAGAAAGTCTCAACTCTCAGTAGTTCTTTAAAAGGAGCAGCACTGACATCTGGTGGAAACAGAGAGCACTATAGTATAGTCAAAGATGGTGGATAAATGAAGATGCCTCAAGCATGCCTTTAACCATTGGAAAATAATGGTCACAGTTCCGGTCTGCTTATGGCCAGGCACCACACCCTAATAGGGTAATTTTTGTCAATTAATCACATCTCAATCAACTTTAACCAGTAGAATGTAGACACAACTATAATACTTTTTTGTATTATAATTATTCTGAAATATTGTATTAAAATATGCAAATGAGGTGATATTAATGGACACCATTTTTTTTCATTTTAGCCAGTGGTGCCTGGGACTTATGGGTTGTCTCTCCCATAGGCACCAATGCGATACCAGCTGGATCTGATCTGCTTAGTTAATTTACTGTATATGTACTAGAAAAAAGGAGCGAGTGAGATGTCTAGCTTCCTCTTCTGTCTCGGGTACAGTATAATAAACCCCATTGCATCATGGTCTGTGAATGACTTTTCACCTCTCTGTATCTCTGACCTCTGTGACCTCAATGATCTAGGTTACTACAGACCATGTAGACACACCATTCCATTACAAATATGACCTGAGTAGCAATATTACACCGTCAAGTCTCCTAAGATTGCTTTGTTAGAGGAATCTTGAAATGGGAATAAATAAGAATAAAACGGAATGAAGGACAAAACAAATAAACGCTAAAGACCTGGCGAGGTATTTAGTAACATCAATAAGATGTAATCAAGTTAAAATAATTTACTTGTAGGCTAATGCAGATTCAGAGAAACAATGGAGAGATCTATTTTCTTTAAATTGCAATATATTCCCTATTATTTACAATTCAAAATGTTGTTTTGAAGTCAATATAACTTCACAGAATATCTAAAATAATTTTAGGGGAACCTTCCCCTGCTAAGTTTCTCGGCTTCTTACAGCACTAGTAAGAGGCTGATTCTGAGCCTATCGGTGTCCGCTGCCATGTGCAGTTGAATTTCGGAATCCCGATTATGTTGCTGTCTGCTTCAGTGGTGCTGAAACGCCGCTGTTAGCTTATTCGTTTACATTAGCGATACCACCGGACATTTTACACTCATGACACTTGAGACAAAGTAAGCCCGTTAGTTGTTTGGGTAATAACTGGGCTGTCTATCTCAAATGGGCCCTTGGAATCAGATGGTGTAGTATTGCCTTCTGGACACTGGGTGGCACTACTGTGTAAGTAAAGCCAGTGACAATCCTGACCATTGACTAAAGGATCAAAGTTGGCCCTCATTCCTTTATAGACGAAAGCTGTTTTAACATGAACGTAATCTCCACCATGTGTCTTGCGTGATTTTAGAATGTTGTGCCTAGAAAAATGCTCAGTCACAGCATTTCATCTTAAATGGTCTGTATTGAGTAATGCCATAGATAACAGGTTTTAGTCGTTTTAAGTCTGAGCCTAATTCGTCTAGACTTGTACCCTTAGTACAGGCCTAATACTTTTAGGTGCTGGGGGCAAGTGAGTGGATATGTAGCACTGGGGAGTTAAGTAGGGTGAAGTTACCCCTAGACGCTGATCCTGGGTCAGTTTTGCATTTTCCCCAATGGTAAAGGGTGTGGGGTCCTAGATCTGTACGGGAAACGTCACCCCGGAACCTGAGGAATAGCACTGCGCATGGTTACTGTACTGCTCTTGCCTTGAATCATTTTGTATTCACGTTGAAACTAAATTAAACTGGCAAAGTTGTAGGTTTTTATTATCTTAAACCCTCATTCATTATAGTGTTACTAACTCTGAACATTTGCTGATTCGACGCACATATATATCTGATTAGTAAACTGATTGCCCATATCAATAAAACGTAATTGATTGAGCTGACCCCACTCTATGAACTGTGATGGAGATGAGAGGGTAGACAGTGACTAGGCCAATGTCCATGCAAGGAGATGGCGGAGTATGAATATGTCCACGTTTTATGGCCGTGCTTTATAGCTGTGTGAAGTGAAAATAAATTGCAGTGACCCTGGCCAGCCTGGTAGCCGGGACTGTAAATGGATTAGTTCTTGCCAGCGCTTAAAACGATGACATGTGCAATGTCATAAAATGAAAAGTGGGCAAATTGACATTACGGCCTGCGGTGCCACGGAAGAGCCCATGCGTTTAGTGCACAGTGACCAAAAGTTCCATTGGCGCTTCCTCGCTCTAGGAGTGCTTATATAGGCTATGTGACCGCAATACCTCTCTCTCTCCCCGACGCTGATGCAGTGGCACTAGCTTTGCAGATTGTCAAACTGCGGGGCGAGTAGCCGCCGAGGGGACGTAAACCCAATAATCGGTGCCACAGGGCCAACTATCAGTGCGGCTCCAGTATAGAAATCTGACACGAGCATACATGCGCACTGCAGTCTATAGTCAACTCGAGTCTCCTCCGACCGAGCCACATGCAGCAGTACCTATCAAGACTTCAGCCTTCCCCAGTTCCTGTTTCCGCCGCAGCTTTTTCCACCCGATTTTGGACCAAAACATTGCCGCTGCATCAGACTCCAACTTCGTCAGGCCCCATCGCTCGGAGCCCGCGGAAGCCTGGTGTGTCAAGTGAAGGTACGTGATTTTTCTCTTCTGGCTGGCGGTCTCCGTGCATGGCGAAAACGTAGTGAGGTGAGCTCCGGGCTCGGTCCATATGATTCTAGTCCATCCTTACCTGGCCTGTTGACTGCGTCGCGGCTGTTCTTAAGATCATGGTGACAGAATAGCGGTCATGGTTCGAATGACTGGTCCCTATAATAACACCGCTCTGTCCGGGTGTGCTGTGTTAGGAGGTCCTGCTCCGAGTAGCCTAAGCACACAGTTGTTTCCGAACGATCTCTGTTCAAAAACATCTCATGCAAGGTGCACGAAAGAGAGTGCATGTCTAAAGCAGATTCCTACTTTAGGCTGCAATGTATCGTGGAAATAATATATTGAATTGAATAACAGGGCAGGGTAGCCTTTATCTGGCATGCACGTAATAAATTGTGAGGCATTTCAGATGTGAGAATTGTAACATTCGGAGACCTGCTGCTGATGTGATGTTGCTCATTAGCTGCAGATGTTCGCACTATTGTGATGTTGTCAGGGAAACTCTGAGCTGCACACCGATGAACGCACTGGTTTAGATGCGTAAGTACAACGTTAATTGCGCTCAGATCGGCTTCTGACCTCACCCCTGAAAACGTGAGGAAAATGTTATTGACACATGACATGGTCCTTTTTGTATGACGGCAACATTATGCTGAATGGACAAAGCCTGTTGTTGGAGGAGTGAATTTTGCTGATGCTGTAGCGCAATCATAATACTTACCCTAATTAACATCAGAAATGACATTGGATGCACATCTTCCGTGCACGCGCCACGCACAACTAGACAGACAGGGCACGGGTTCGTCGGGTTATTGGTTGATGACAGACATCGGATAGGCTAGCCTACCGTGCCAAGGGAAGACGCAACCTGGTCTCATAGCATTTCGTATTATTCTGTACATAAATCCGAGACTCAAAATTTACATTTACATTTTGGTCATTTAGCAGACACTCTTATCCAGAGCGACTTACAGTTAGTGAGTGCAAACATTTTTCATATTTAGTATGATATGTCACGTTTCGAATGGTATGTATTAATTTGTGGATGTCCATCATCCATTTTGAATGATATATTATGAATTACAAATTGCATGATGAATACAGATTTGCAAAATGTACAATATGTTACGAATATATGCTAAACGTACAATATGTTTACGAATTTGCAAAATGTATGATATGTTACGAATTTGCAAAATGTATGATATGTTACGATTTCCAATTTGTTGTGGCTAACGTTAGCTAGTTGACTAACACTAACGTTTGCTAGATGGCTAGGCGTTAGGTTTAAGGTTAGGGTTAAGATTAGGGGTTGGGTTAAAGGGTTAAGGTTAGGGTTAGGGGAAGAGTTAGCTAAAATGGTTAAGGTTAGGGTTAGCGTTAGCTCACATGCTAAGTATGTGCAAAGTAGCCCAAAGATAGTAAGTAGTTGAAAAGCTGAAAATGACCTCAAATGCTAATTTTGTCCTTGATGAGATTAGAACACGCAACCTTTGAGTTGCTAGACATTCGCATTATATGCCTACCCATCCACCCCAACCAACCACTCTTCCTTCCTTTTTTTGCCTTAATTAACATTCTGTCTTGTTTACCCATGCCAAATGTAACGTATCATACTATTTGAGTGTTCCGAATTTACATTTACTATATTATGTCAAGTCTATGAGACCAGGCTGGAAAAGGTGACTCTTCAACCCAACCAACCCTATGAGCACTATATGTTGAAAAGACCTCTTTCAACCAGTTTTAAAAGCAATTAAAAGGGATGCTGCCCATACATTTATAACAGTTACTCAACCAATTAAAAGGGATGCTGCCCATAACTTTGTGTGCATATAGGCCTGCCTGAACCATTTGTTAGCTTGACTATTTCAAACAAGAAACTTTGTAGCAACACTAAGCAGTTAAGACGATGAAATGGTCCCTCTGAGGAGAGGACAGCGAAACTCGACGCCTCTGCCGTCTGGACAACTAGCCTAATGCATCATTAATGTTTATCTAATACAGTGAAGCTTCGCAATTGGAAGCCAATTGATTGAGTAAGTAGCCGTAATACCTCCATGAATAAGTAAACAGACATATATTGTGGTGACAGATACCTTCATAATTATCAGTCCGTTATCCCTGGCACGCAGGCGGTGGCACCATATTGAGGCCTGTCTTGAGATAGGCCTAAGCAATAGGCCTATTATTGGGTTTCGATAGACAATGGCTGTTATTTTATCTCCGCAGCCTGGATAAACATTGGCTTTTGGTTTACAGGCCTACTGATGAAGTTGTAATATGAGTGTAGTCTAATACATGTTTTAATAAAGTGTTTAATAACACCATTATCAATTATGTACATTGCTGTTCTGTCTATATCATTTTGTAAAAACAAACCTATTATGACAGATTGGGGATCACCCTGTCTTAGTTATCTAAAGCTTCTATGTTTTAAGTCTGAAAGGTGTAATATCCTGTAGACCTGCAATCCCACTGACTCAGAACAGGGGTTTTACTTGCCTTAACCACATTTCCCCTACCATCTCTCTCCCTCTCTCTCTCTCTCTCTCTCTCTCTCTTCTCTCTCTCTCTCTCTCTCTCTCTCTCTCTCTCTCTCTCTCTCTCTCTCTCTCTCTCTCTCTCTCTCTCTCTCTCTCTCTCTCTCTCTCTCTCTCTCTCTCTCTCTCTCTCTCTCTCTCTCTCTCTCTCTCTCTCTCTCTCGCTCTCTTCCTTTTGGAAGATGGGGTGGCATGCGGTTAGATGGGGTGGCATGAGATTAGATGGGGTGGCATGAGGTTAGATTTGGTGGCATGAGGGTAGATTGGGTGGCATGAGGTTAGATGGGGTGGCATGAGGGTAGATTGGGTGGCATGAGGTTAGATGGGGTGGCATGAGGTTAGATGGGGTGGCATGAGATTAGATGGTGTGGCATGTGCTACGATGTGCTTTCAACAGTCCACAGTCACACAATCTGGATCAAATGACCAGGAACGATGAGCTTCGAGGCTCACAGTTGTTTTTGTCCTAACAGTTGGTTTTGTCCTAACAGTTGGTTTTGTCCTAACAGTTGGTTTTGTCCTAACAGTTGGTTTTGTCCTAACAGTTGGTTTTGTCCTAACAGTTGGTTTTGTCCTAACAGTTGGTTTTGTCCCTGTGCTTTACATTGCTTTCTGAGCCATCATGCATCAGTATATTTCTAGTTCAAAATCAGTAGATTTCTAGTTCAAACATCAGTATATTTCTAGTTCAAACATCAGTAGATTTCTAGTTCAAACATCAGTATATTTCTAGTTCAAACATCAGTAGATTTCTAGTTCAAACATCAGTATATTTCTAGTTCAAACATCAGTAGTTTTGTAGTTCAAACATCAGTAGATTTGTAGTTCAAACATCAGTAGATTTCTAGTTCAAACATTAGTAGATTTGTAGTTCAAACATCAGTAGATTTCTAGTTCAAACATCAGTAGATTTCTAGTTCAAACATCAGTAGATTTGTAGTTCAAACATCAGTAGATTTGTAGTTCAAACATCAGTATATTTCTAGTTCAAACATCAGTATATTTCTAGTTCAAACATCAGTAGATTTCTAGTTCAAACATCAGTATATTTCTAGTTCAAACATCAGTATATTTCTAGTTCAAACATCTGTATATTTCTAGTTCAAACATCAGTATATTTCTAGTTCAAACATCAGTAGATTTCTAGTTCAAAACATCAGTTAGATTGTTTCCTCCGTTTGTTTCTGAGCCTGTCTCCAAGCCATCCTGTTCTATGTAGAACAGAACTAAACTGGTACCTTGTTCTTAGCACACAAAGAGACTTTGTTCATTTCAAGTATCACAGTGCCGACTACACTACAGAAAAAAAGGTGCTATCTAGAACCTAAAAGGGTTATTTGGTTGTCCCCATAGGAGAACCCTTTGAAGAACCCTTTTTGGTTCCAGGTAGAACACTTCTGAGTTCCATGTAGAACCCTTTACACAGATGGTTCTACATGGAATGATAAAGGGTTCTCCTATGGGGACAGCCGAAGAACCCTTTTGGAACCCTTTTTTCTAAGGGTGTATGCCGTGTTTGACTCAATGTATATCGGCTTGATATAGGCTAAGTATACATCTGTTTTACATACCACTGTTTGCCCATATATTCTAGCCTAGATCCCTTTCTCAACACTGGAGGGATGACATGAGAGCTGAATAGAAAAAAAGCAGAAACAAACACTGTTTGATGGAGCATTCCCAGTTTACATGCCTCTTATTACACACATAAAGGCCCTGAGAGGGTGAGAGAGCATCGCTGGTAGCTTCAGTAATGCAGCCAGACAAGGAAGGATGTTAGCATTGTTTTTTCTCCCAGCTGTGTATTGCTTTCCAATTCCATTTATGCGATCAATAGAGCCAGGCTATAGACAACAGGATGTGCTGTTTTTCTGCTCTGACAAAAGGAAATTCTTTTAAAATAGAATCCTCTTTTGTGTGTCTGTCTGTGTGTGTGTGTGTGTGTGTGTGTGTGTGTCTGCGTGTGTGTGTGTGTGTGTGTGTGTGTGAGTGTGTGTGTGCCTTCGTGCTCACCTATGTGTGCACGTGTGAATCTAAGTGTGTGTGTAAGCGTGCTCACCTTAGTGGACGTGTTTAACTATTCTTGTGGGGACCAGAAGTCCAGAAGTCCCCACAAGAATAGTAAACAAACAAAAATATGACCAACTGGGGACATTTTGTTAGTCCCCACGTGGTCAAATGTTATTTGTAGGGGGTTAAGGTTAAAATTACGTTAGGGTTAGTTTTAGGGTTAGGGTTAGGAGCTAGGGATAGGTTAAGGTTTAGGGTTAAGGTTAGGTTTTTGGGTTAAGGTTAAAGGTTAGGGTTACGGTTAAGGTAAGGGCAAGAGTACGGGTTAGGGTTAGGTTTAGGGTTAGGGGTTAGGGAAAATAGGATTTTGAATGGGACTGAATTGTGTGTCCCCACAAGGTTAGCTGTACAAGACTGTCTGTGTGCGTGCGTGCGTGCGTGTGTGCGTCTGTGTGTTCGTGCGTATGTGTGCGTCCACACACTGATCTAGAGAGGGTCATGGAACAATCCCTGCATGTCCGGTAGTGGCATTTCACTGGCATTTTTTCTGTAAGGCTGGCATTTGGTGTCCATTCTCTCTCTGTCCCTTCACCTTCTGTCCCTGTCTTTTGAAGAAGGTGTCAAAGAGAGATGAGGAATGATGGAGGAGCATCATCAAGCCCCTCTGACCTTTGATGTGTGGCGGAAAATTCTTATGATGTCCAACTAGCTTTCAGACAGACGGGTTATAGCCTAGCTGACTCGCTCCCGGATGGATTGGATGGTGTGTGTTTGTGTGTGTGTGTGTGTGTGTGTGTGTTGTGCGTACATGCGTGCATGTGTGTGTGGTTTCTCTCAGGGTGTCATGGGAAAATCACTGTTATTACCACTACAGGTCAGAATCACTATGGAGACAAGGGAGAAAGCTCTGGGGAAAATATTTTGCATGTTGTAAGACAGACTGTCTGTCTGCCTGTTGAGTGCACGAACCAATCACACGGCTAGTCTAGGGGTGGTTTCCATGGTGAAATGTTGCGAGGGACTTGGGAACTCAGCTCAGCTCAGCTCGGGTTAAGTCTGATCCATGGTGATACATATGATATGTACCGCTCTCCAGCAGCTGAAGGAAAAATGCCCCCTGACAGGCCTGTCTGCCTGTCTAAATGTCTGTCTGCCTATCTGTCTGACTGCCTTTCCTTCTGTCTGTCTGTCTGCCTGTCTGCCTGTCTGACTGTCTGTCTGTCTGCCTGTCCGACTGCCTGTCTAAAAAAGGTGGATTTCTGAAGAGAGCTCAATTTTTCATGGTCATGTTGAAAAATAACCATATAAACAGCAGGCAGGCACGAAGGTGAAGAGATCCAGTGTGTTCTGTTTAGTAGCTCAATCTAGATCTGAGAAGGGTCTTAACCGCTCCTGCCTAGAGGGACTGGGTCTAAGCCTAGAGGGACTGGGTCTAAGCCTAGAGGGACTGGGCCTAAGCCTAGCGGGACTGGGTCTAAGCCTAGCGGGACTGGGTCTAAGCCTAGCGGGACTGGGTCTAAGCCTAGTGGGACTGGGTCTAAGCCTAGAGGGACTGGGTCTAAGCCTAGAGGGACTGGGCCTAAGCCTAGCGGGACTGGGTCTAAGCCTAGAGGGACTGGGTCTAAGCCGAGAGGGACTGGGTCTAAGCCGAGAGGGACTGGGTCTAAGCCGAGAGCGACTGGGTCTAAGCCGAGAGGGACTGGGTCTAAGCCGAGAGGGACTGGGTCTAAGCCGAGAGGGACTGGGTCTAAGCCGAGAGCGACTGGGTCTAAGCCGAGAGGGACTGGGTCTAAGCCGAGAGGGACTGGGTCTAAGCCGAGAGGGACTGGGTCTAAGCCGAGAGGGACTGGGTCTTAGCCGAGAGGGACTGGGTCTAAGCCGAGAGGGACTGGGTCTAAGCCGAGAGGGACTGGGTCTAAGCCGAGAGGGACTGGGTCTAAGCCGAGAGGGACTGGGTCTAAGCCGAGAGGGACTGGGTCTAAGCCGAGAGGGACTGGGTCTAAGCCGAGAGGGACTGGGTCTAAGCCGAGAGGGACTGGGTCTAAGCCGAGAGGGACTGGGTCTAAGCCGAGAGGGACTGGGTCTAAGCCGAGAGGGACTGGGTCTAAGCCGAGAGGGACTGGGTCTTAGCTTGGAGTGTGTCCTATCCCTGTGTTTGTTACTGTCACCGTGTTGACCAGTGATCCTGAACCCATTCCTTCCCTCAGTGCCTGCTGCTCCGCCTCTGTTTGTCCCTGCAGGGTTGCTGTTGTTGAGCTGTTGGTTAGCAAGGAGGAGAATCAGTGTGTGTGTGTGTGTGTGTGCTTTTGTGTGTGTGCTTTTGTGTGTGTGTGTGTGTGTGTGTGTGTGTGTGTGTGTGTGTGTGTGTGCATGCGTGCGTGTGTGCGTGTGTGCGTTTGCATGTGTGTTTGTTTTTCTGTGTGTGTCCGCATGCGTGTGTTTGTGTGACACGGTCCACTCTAAGGAGAACATCTAAATATAGACCCTGTGACACGGTCCACTCTAAGGAGAACATCCAGAAATATATCCTGTGCATGCACATGAGTGTTTGTTAGTATGTGTGTAAGGGAGAGGGGACTTGGCATCCCAGGTGATGCTTATTCCACAAGGAACTGATTACTCAAGGACATGCACAGTTAGTCGTAAACCTACACTGCTGAGGGAGTCATTGCAGGGCAGGCTAGCTGAGTATCCAGGACAAATACAGGCTCCCTAACCCTGTAGCTGAGTATCCAGGACAAACACAGGCTCCCTAACCCTGTAGCTGAGTATCCAGGACAAACACAGGCTCCTTATCCCTGTAGCTGAGTATCCAGGACAAACACAGGCTCCTTAACCCTGTAGCTGAGTATCCAGGACAAACACAGGCTCCTTATCCCTGTAGCTGAGTATCCAGGACAAACACAGGCTCCCTATCCCTGTAGCTGAGTATCCAGGACAAACACAGGCTCCTTATCCCTGTAGCTGAGTATCCAGGACAAACACAGGCTCCCTAACCCTGTAGCTGAGTATCCAGGACAAACACAGGCTCCCCAACCCCGTTTTAACACCCCCAATAGTGCTGTGCGATTAACAGAAATGTTGGGTATCTTTTGGTTTTTAAACAACTAATTGACCAACATCAGTTCAATTATTTGAATTCCATTTCGTTTGGTTTTTTTTCTATGAGCTCCATGTGCAGTTTCTGTAGAGATAAATGAGATGAAGCCTAAACTGTGCGATGTAGTAGGGAGTTGTAGTTTCCAAAAGGCCAATTTTATACATAGTTTAGCGCAGAAAACTTGGTAATTAACTACAAATACCATAATCCATTGCACGCTTGCTTAAACTTGTGCGGTGCAAACACAGAGAGAAGAGGGAACGGGTGATGGAGAGGGATAGAAAGCAGTTGCTTGAAAATACATGTGATTGATAGTTGTGATTGACATGTGATTGATAGTTGTCTAAGTGATTAATAGTTGGTATTCAGCATTTATAAAAGTACGCCTTATTTGCTTTGAAGAACTATTAAAATAGTGATTTTGTCAGAATAGTCATCAGCTCTATAGAGATGAAATAATAAAGTAATCAAATAAAACAAATATTATATTAAAGTAAAGTAATGTGAATAAATTATAATAACCCCATATAGCCCAGTGGTGGACAATAACATTTATAAAAACCCTAAAACAATCCTCCCTCCCTCCCTCCCTCCCTCCCTCCCTCCCTCCCTCCCTCCCTCCCTCCCTCCATGCCCCATCCAGGGCCAGGGAGAGATGGATGGATTGGGTAATTCAGCTGAAGGAGAGGCAGATGGATGGATAGGGTAATTCAGCTGAAGGAGAGGCAGATGGGTGGATAGGGTAATTCAGCTGAAGGAGAGGCAGATGGATGGATAGGGTAATTCAGCTGATGGAGAGGCAGATGGGTGGATAGGGTAATTCAGCTGAAGGAGAGGCAGATGGGTGGATAGGGTAATTCAGCTGAAGGAGAGGCAGATGGGTGGATAGGGTAATTCAGCTGAAGGAGAGGCAGATGGGTGGATAGGGTAATTCAGCTGAAGGAGAGGCAGATGGGTGGATAGGGTAATTCAGCTGAAGGAGAGGCAGATGGGTGGATAGGGTAATTCAGCTGAAGGAGAGGCAGATGGATGGATTGGGTAATTCAGCTGAAGGAGAGGCAGATGGGTGGATAGGGTAATTCAGCTGAAGGAGAGGCAGATGGATGGATTGGGTAATTCAGCTGAAGGAGAGGCAGATGGATGGATAGGGTAATTCAGCTGAAGGAGAGGCAGATGGATGGATAGGGTAATTCAGCTGATGGAGAGGCAGATGGGTGGATAGGGTAATTCAGCTGAAGGAGAGGCAGATGGGTGGATAGGGTAATTCAGCTGAAGGAGAGGCAGATGGGTGGATCGGGTAATTCAGCTGAAGGAGAGGCAGATGGGTGGATAGGGTAATTCAGCTGAAGGAGAGGCAGATGGGTGGATAGGGTAATTCAGCTGAAGGAGAGGCAGATGGGTGGATAGGGTAATTCAGCTGAAGGTGAGGCAGATGGGTGGATAGGGTAATTCAGCTGAAGGAGAGGCAGATGGGTGGATAGGGTAATTCAGCTGAAGGAGAGGCAGATGGGTGGATAGGGTAATTCAGCTGAAGGAGAGGCAGATGGGTGGATAGGGTAATTCAGCTGAAGGAGAGGCAGATGGATGGATAGGGTAATTCAGCTGAAGGAGAGGCAGATGGATGGATAGGGTAATTCAACTGAAGGAGAGGCAGATGGATGGATAGGGTAATTCAGCTGAAGGAGAGGCAGATGGATGGATAGGGTAATTCAGCTGAAGGAGAGGCAGATGGATGGATAGGGTAATTCAGCTGAAGGAGAGGCAGATGGATGGATAGGGTAATTCAGCTGAAGGAGAGGCAGATGGATGGATAGGGTAATTCAGCTGAAGGAGAGGCAGATGGATGGATAGGGTAATTCAGCTGAAGGAGAGGCAGATGGATGGGGAGGGATGAGGAGGAGGAGTAAAGACAGTAAATGGGACAGTTGTGATGCAGGACCCCAGCCCAATAAAGAAACACGCCTATATGCCTGGCCTTTACAATACTATATTGACAATGGCCCAAATCCACTCCTGCAAAACACACACACACACACACACACACAAGCATGCATGCACAAACACATGCATGCACACACACACACACGTTCCCCATACCCCACACACACTCTCTCTCGCAGGAAAACACAAGCGTGAAAGTATGAGCTAAGCTGACAGAATGAGTACGTTTCACACTTTTTGGGGCGGAGTGTACACGACAGGCCTTTCTCTCTGGGTGGGGTGAGATTCAGTGCTATGTGAAGTCCTATTACTTTCTCTCTGGGTGGGGTGAGATTCAGTGCTATGTGAAGTCCTATTACTTTCTCTCTGGGTGGGGTGAGATTCAGTGCTATGTGAAGTCCTATTACTTTCTCTCTGGGTGGGGTGAGATTCAGTGCTATGTGAAGTCCTATTACTTTCTCTCTGGGTGGGGTGAGATTCAGTGCTATGTGAAGTCCTATTACTTTCTCTCTGGGTGGGGTGAGATTCAGTGCTATGTGAAGTCCTATTACTTTCTCTCTGGGTGGGGTGAGATTCAGTGCTATGTGAAGTCCTATTACTTTCTCTCTGGGTGGGGTGAGATTCAGTGCTATGTGAAGTCCTATTACTTTCTCTCTGGGTGGGGTGAGATTCAGTGCTATGTGAAGTCCTATTACTTTCTCTCTGGGTGGGGTGAGATTCAGTGCTATGTGAAGTCCTATTACTTTCTCTCTGGGTGGGGTGAGATTCAGTGCTATGTGAAGTCCTATTACTTTCTCTCTGGGTGGGGTGAGATTCAGTGCTATGTGAAGTCCTATTACTTTCTCTCTGGGTGGGGTGAGATTCAGTGCTATGTGAAGTCCTATTACTTTCTCTCTGGGTGGGGTGAGATTCAGTGCTATGTGAAGTCCTATTACTTTCTCTCTGGGTGGGGTGAGATTCAGTGCTATGTGAAGTCCTATTACTTTCTCTCTGGGTGGGGTGAGATTCAGTGCTATGTGAAGTCCTGTTACTTTCTCTCTGGGTGGGGTGAGATTCAGTGCTATGTGAAGTCCTGTTACTTTCTCTCTGGGTGGGGTGAGATTCAGTGCTATGTGAAGTCCTATTACTTTCTCTCTGGGTGGGGTGAGATTCAGTGCTATGTGAAGTCCTATTACTTTCTCTCTGGGTGGGGTGAGATTCAGTGCTATGTGAAGTCCTATTACTTTCTCTCTGGGTGGGGTGAGATTCAGTGCTATGTGAAGTCCTGTTACTTTCTCTCTGGGTGGGGTGAGATTCAGTGCTATGTGAAGTCCTATTACTTTCTCTCTGGGTGGGGTGAGATTCAGTGCTATGTGAAGTCCTGTTACTTTCTCTCTGGGTGGGGTGAGATTCAGTGCTATGTGAAGTCCTATTACTTTCTCTCTGGGTGGGGTGAGATTCAGTGCTATGTGAAGTCCTATTACTTTCTCTCTGGGTGGGGTGAGATTCAGTGCTATGTGAAGTCCTATTACTTTCTCTCTGGGTGGGGTGAGATTCAGTGCTATGTGAAGTCCTATTACTTTCTCTCTGGGTGGGGTGAGATTCAGTGCTATGTGAAGTCCTGTTACTTTCTCTCTGGGTGGGGTGAGATTCAGTGCTATGTGAAGTCCTATTACTTTCTCTCTGGGTGGGGTGAGATTCAGTGCTATGTGAAGTCCTGTTACTTTCTCTCTGGGTGGGGTGAGATTCAGTGCTATGTGAAGTCCTATTACTTTCTCTCTGGGTGGGGTGAGATTCAGTGCTATGTGAAGTCCTATTACTTTCTCTCTGGGTGGGGTGAGATTCAGTGCTATGTGAAGTCCTGTTACTTTCTCTCTGGGTGGGGTGAGATTCAGTGCTATGTGAAGTCCTATTACTTTCTCTCTGGGTGGGGTGAGATTCAGTGCTATGTGAAGTCCTGTTACTTTCTCTCTGGGTGGGGTGAGATTCAGTGCTATGTGAAGTCCTATTACTTTCTCTCTGGGTGGGGTGAGATTCAGTGCTATGTGAAGTCCTATTACTTTCTCTCTGGGTGGGGTGAGATTCAGTGCTATGTGAAGTCCTGTTACTTTCTCTCTGGGTGGGGTGAGATTCAGTGCTATGTGAAGTCCTGTTACTTTCTCTCTGGGTGGGGTGAGATTCAGTGCTATGTGAAGTCCTATTACTTTCTCTCTGGGTGGGGTGAGATTCAGTGCTATGTGAAGTCCTGTTACTTTCTCTCTGGGTGGGGTGAGATTCAGTGCTATGTGAAGTCCTATTACTTTCTCTCTGGGTGGGGTGAGATTCAGTGCTATGTGAAGTCCTGTTACTTTCTCTCTGGGTGGGGTGAGATTCAGTGCTATGTGAAGTCCTATTACTTTCTCTCTGGGTGGGGTGAGATTCAGTGCTATGTGAAGTCCTGTTACTTTCTCTCTGGGTGGGGTGAGATTCAGTGCTATGTGAAGTCCTATTACTTTCTCTCTGGGTGGGGTGAGATTCAGTGCTATGTGAAGTCCTGTTACTTTCTCTCTGGGTGGGGTGAGATTCAGTGCTATGTGAAGTCCTATTACTTTCTCTCTGGGTGGGGTGAGATTCAGTGCTATGTGAAGTCCTATTACTTTCTCTCTGGGTGGGGTGAGATTCAGTGCTATGTGAAGTCCTATTACTTTCTCTCTGGGTGGGGTGAGATTCAGTGCTATGTGAAGTCCTATTACTTTCTCTCTGGGTGGGGTGAGATTCAGTGCTATGTGAAGTCCTGTTACTTTCTCTCTGGGTGGGGTGAGATTCAGTGCTATGTGAAGTCCTGTTACTTTCTCTCTGGGTGGGGTGAGATTCAGTGCTATGTGAAGTCCTGTTACTTTCTCTCTGGGTGGGGTGAGATTCAGTGCTATGTGAAGTCCTGTTACTTTCTCTCTGGGTGGGGTGAGATTCAGTGCTATGTGAAGTCCTGTTACTTTCTCTCTGGGTGGGGTGAGATTCAGTGCTATGTGAAGTCCTGTTACTTTCTCTCTGGGTGGGGTGAGATTCAGTGCTATGTGAAGTCCTATTACTTTCTCTCTGGGTGGGGTGAGATTCAGTGCTATGTGAAGTCCTATTACTTTCTCTCTGGGTGGGGTGAGATTCAGTGCTATGTGAAGTCCTATTACTTTCTCTCTGGGTGGGGTGAGATTCAGTGCTATGTGAAGTCCTATTACTTTCTCTCTGGGTGGGGTGAGATTCAGTGCTATGTGAAGTCCTATTACTTTCTCTCTGGGTGGGGTGAGATTCAGTGCTATGTGAAGTCCTATTACTTTCTCTCTGGGTGGGGTGAGATTCAGTGCTATGTGAAGTCCTGTTACTTTCTCTCTGGGTGGGGTGAGATTCAGTGCTATGTGAAGTCCTGTTACTTTCTCTCTGGGTGGGGTGAGATTCAGTGCTATGTGAAGTCCTGTTACTTTCTCTCTGGGTGGGGTGAGATTCAGTGCTATGTGAAGTCCTGTTACTTTCTCTCTGGGTGGGGTGAGATTCAGTGCTATGTGAAGTCCTGTTACTTTCTCTCTGGGTGGGGTGAGATTCAGTGCTATGTGAAGTCCTGTTACTTTCTCTCTGGGTGGGGTGAGATTCAGTGCTATGTGAAGTCCTGTTACTTTCTCTCTGGGTGGGGTGAGATTCAGTGCTATGTGAAGTCCTGTTACTTTCTCTCTGGGTGGGGTGAGATTCAGTGCTATGTGAAGTCCTATTACTTTCTCTCTGGGTGGGGTGAGATTCAGTGCTATGTGAAGTCCTATTACTTTCTCTCTGGGTGGGGTGAGATTCAGTGCTATGTGAAGTCCTATTACTTTCTCTCTGGGTGGGGTGAGATTCAGTGCTATGTGAAGTCCTGTTACTTTCTCTCTGGGTGGGGTGAGATTCAGTGCTATGTGAAGTCCTGTTACTTTCTCTCTGGGTGGGGTGAGATTCAGTGCTATGTGAAGTCCTGTTACTTTCTCTCTGGGTGGGGTGAGATTCAGTGCTATGTGAAGTCCTGTTACTTTCTCTCTGGGTGGGGTGAGATTCAGTGCTATGTGAAGTCCTGTTACTTTCTCTCTGGGTGGGGTGAGATTCAGTGCTATGTGAAGTCCTGTTACTTTCTCTCTGGGTGGGGTGAGATTCAGTGCTATGTGAAGTCCTGTTACTTTCTCTCTGGGTGGGGTGAGATTCAGTGCTATGTGAAGTCCTGTTACTTTCTCTCTGGGTGGGGTGAGATTCAGTGCTATGTGAAGTCCTATTACTTTCTCTCTGGGTGGGGTGAGATTCAGTGCTATGTGAAGTCCTGTTACTTTCTCTCTGGGTGGGGTGAGATTCAGTGCTATGTGAAGTCCTGTTACTTTCTCTCTGGGTGGGGTGAGATTCAGTGCTATGTGAAGTCCTGTTACTTTCTCTCTGGGTGGGGTGAGATTCAGTGCTATGTGAAGTCCTGTTACTTTCTCTCTGGGTGGGGTGAGATTCAGTGCTATGTGAAGTCCTGTTACTTTCTCTCTGGGTGGGGTGAGATTCAGTGCTATGTGAAGTCCTATTACTTTCTCTCTGGGTGGGGTGAGATTCAGTGCTATGTGAAGTCCTGTTACTTTCTCTCTGGGTGGGGTGAGATTCAGTGCTATGTGAAGTCCTGTTACTTTCTCTCTGGGTGGGGTGAGATTCAGTGCTATGTGAAGTCCTATTACTTTCTCTCTGGGTGGGGTGAGATTCAGTGCTATGTGAAGTCCTGTTACTTTCTCTCTGGGTGGGGTGAGATTCAGTGCTATGTGAAGTCCTATTACTTTCTCTCTGGGTGGGGTGAGATTCAGTGCTATGTGAAGTCCTGTTACTTTCTCTCTGGGTGGGGTGAGATTCAGTGCTATGTGAAGTCCTATTACTTTCTCTCTGGGTGGGGTGAGATTCAGTGCTATGTGAAGTCCTGTTACTTTCTCTCTGGGTGGGGTGAGATTCAGTGCTATGTGAAGTCCTATTACTTTCTCTCTGGGTGGGGTGAGATTCAGTGCTATGTGAAGTCCTGTTACTTTCTCTCTGGGTGGGGTGAGATTCAGTGCTATGTGAAGTCCTATTACTTTCTCTCTGGGTGGGGTGAGATTCAGTGCTATGTGAAGTCCTATTACTTTCTCTCTGGGTGGGGTGAGATTCAGTGCTATGTGAAGTCCTGTTACTTTCTCAGCAGCTCATGAGCGCTGTGTCCCAAATGGCACTCTATTTCCTACTGTATGTAGTGCACTACTTTTCACCAGCGCCCATAAGGTTCTGTTCAAAAGAAGTGCACTATATAGGGAATACATTTTGGGATGCAGACCTAGTCTATGTCCTCCTGAGGGCACATAAATGCCTCATGAAAGATCTCCATTGAAACACCTGATCTAGGGGATGGTAATGGGTATTCGTTGACACAGGGTGCGTCCCAAATCACATCCTATTCTCTATATAGTGCAATACCTTTTTTACTAGGGCCCTAAAAGTAGTGGAATATACAAGGAATAGGGTGTCATTTGGGACTCAAGCGTGATGTTCCCAGATTCAGGGCACAGTCATGGGCATATGTTGACACAGTGATACCAGATACAGGACATGAATATGGGCATCCTAGTGGCTGTGGACGCCATACTGGGACATCCAGGGTTCAGGCATGGTCCCCAGGGATAGAGCTGAACTCTGATGAAAGAGAGCCTTTATCTCTATCTGGCAGGGTTGATTAGGTCATCGTGGTGCCAGCCATCCAGCCATGCGTCCTAGGGGCTGAGGGCTTTGTGTGCTGGGTGTAAAGGCTCTCTCTCTCTTGTGTGTGTGTGTGTGTGTGTGTGTGTGTGTGTGTGTGTGTGTGTGTGTGTGTGTGTGAGTTCAATGCATTTACTTTCTGTGTGTGTTGGTAAGTGTGTGTGTGTACTGTCTGTGTGTTAATGTGTGTGAGTGATAGTTAGCGAAGCAGGGTACCTAGAAGAGAGGATTTGGAGGGATCCAGTGGGTCTGATTGTATTTCACCTGTCCCACACACACACACACATACATACACACACATACAGTGGGGAAGAAAAGTATTTAGTCAGCCACCAATTGTGCAAGTTCTCCCACTTGAAAAGATGAGAGAGGCCTGTAATTTTCATCATAGGTACACATCAACTATGACAGACAAATAGAGAATTTTTTTCCCAGAAAATCACATTGTAGGATTTTTTATGAATTTATTTGCAAATTATGGTGGAAAATAAGTATTTGGTCACCTACAAACAAGCAAGATTTCTGGCTCTCACAGACCTGTAACTTCTTCTTTAAGAGGCTCCTCTGTCCTCCACTCGTATTACCTGTATTAATGGCACCTTTTTGAACTTGTTATCAGTATTAAAGACACCTGTCCACAACCTCAAACAGTCACACTCCAAACTCCACTATGGCCAAGACCAAAGAGCTGTCAAAGGACACCAGAAACAAAATTGTAGACCTGCACCAGGCTGGGAAGACTGAATCTGCAATAGGTAAGCAGCTTGGTTTGAAGAAATCAACTGTGGGAGCAATTATTAGGAAATGGAAGACATACAAGACCACTGATAATCTCCCTCGATCTGGGGCTCCACGCAAGATCTCACCCCGTGGGGTCAAAATGATCACAAGAATGGTGAGCAAAAATCCCAGAACCACACGGGGGGACCTAGTGAATGACCTGCAGAGAGCTGGGACCAAAGTAACAAAGCCTACCATCAGTAACACACTACGCCGCCAGGGACTCAAATCCTGCAGTGCCAGACGTGTCCCCCTGCTTAAGCCAGTACATGTCCAGGCCCGTCTGAAGTCTGCTAGAGTGCATTTGGATGATCCAGAAGAGGATTGGGAGAATGTCATATGGT
Source organism: Coregonus clupeaformis (assembly GCF_020615455.1). Lineage (NCBI taxonomy): Eukaryota > Metazoa > Chordata > Actinopteri > Salmoniformes > Salmonidae > Coregonus > Coregonus clupeaformis. Next base: position 5,144,197 of record NC_059224.1, on the reverse strand, counting down.
CAGATGAAACCAAAATAGAACTTTTTGGTAAAAACTCAACTCGTCGTGTTTGGAGGACAAAGAAATCTGAGTTGCATCCAAAGAACACCATACTTACTGTGAAGCATGGGGGTGGAAACATCATGCTTTGGGGCTGTTTTTCTGCAAAGGGACCAGGACGACTGATCCGTGTAAAGGAAAGAATGAATGGGTCCATGTATCGTGAGATTTTGAGTGAAAACCTCCTTCCATCAGCAAGGGCATTGAAGATGAAACGTGGCTGGGTCTTTCAGCATGACAATGATCCCAAACACACCGCCCGGGCAACGAAGGAGTGGCTTCGTAAGAAGCATTTCAAGGTCCTGTAGTGGCCTAGCCAGTCTCCAGATCTCAACCCCATAGAAAATCTTTGGAGGGAGTTGAAAGTCTGTGTTGCCCAGCGACAGCCCCAAAACAACACTGCTCTAGAGGAGATCTGCATGGAGGAATGGGCCAAAATACCAGCAACAGTGTGTGAAAACCTTGTGAAGACTTACAGAAAACGTTTGACCTGTGTCATTGCCAACAAAGGGTATATAACAAAGTATTGAGAAACTTTTGTTATTGACCAAATACTTATTTTCCACCATAATTTGCAAATAAATTCATAAAAAATCCTACAATTTGATTTTCTGGATTTTTTTTTCTCATTTTGTCTGTCATAGTTGACGTGTACCTATGATGAAAATTACAGGCCTCTCTCATCTTTTTAAGTGGGAGAACTTGCACAATTGGTGGCTGACTAAATACTTTTTTCCCCCACTGTATATACAGAGACACATACACACACACACAAACAGAGACACACACACACACATACACACATACACACATATGTACAGAGACACACACATACACAGCAGAACATATACGGTATTAGTTAACTGCCCTATGCCCTACCCTGCACCGCCACCTCCAACTCTGACCAGTAGTAGCTCCTCAATCCTGAAGGACAGATAAGGACAGACCCAGAGGCACTGCAGACCACTGCTAGTAGTGATTTTTTATTTTTCTGGCAGCAATCAGACATATCTCCAGCTCACCCAGCCGTATCTGGGGAGGAGAAGGGCAGGGAGTTGGCCCATATATGTCCAAGCAGCCCCTTGAGCCAGGACACACTGAGATAGAGGGAGAGTGATATGAGGGAGAGTGATATGAGAGAGAGAGAGAGAGAGAGAGAGAGAGAGAGAGAGAGAGAGAGAGAGAGAGAGACATTTCGAGGCATGCTGGGAAGTACTACTCTTTGAAACATTTCATGCTTCATGGTCCCAGGAAAGGTAAAAACACACAGCTCTCTCTCTTGTTTTCTCTTTCGTTCTCTCGCTTTCTGGCAAACTGAGTTTGTTTGTTTCCCTTGCCTTTGATCTGTTAGCAATGCGAGCCAACTGAGGCTAAGGCACCCTCAACCTACTGCTCCCTAGACGTCCTCTCCTCTGTCTCGTCACAGGCATGGCCATCTGTTAGCAATGCGAGCCAACTGAGGGTGCCGAGTGGCGCTGTGGTCTACCCTGGACGACGCTGTGCCACTAGAGATCCCGGTTCGAATCCAGGCTCTGTCGTAGCCGGCCGCGACCGGGAGACCCATGGGGCGGCGCACAATTGGCCCAGGGTAGGGGAGGGAATGGCCGGCAGGGATGTAGCTCAGTTGGTAGAGCATGGCGTTTGCAACGCCAGGGTTGTGGGTTCGATTCCCACGGGGGGCCAGTATGATTTTTTAATAATAATGTATGCACTCACTAACTGTAAGTCGCTCTGGATAAGAGTGTCTGCTAAATGTTAAAAATTTAAAAATTTAAAACTGAGGCTAAGGCACCCTCAACCTACTGCTCCCTAGATGTCGTCTCCTCATGGCCATGGTTGAGAAAACAAGAGAGAGAGCTGTGTGTTTTTACCTTTCTTGGGACCATGAAGCCTGAAATGTTTCAAAGAGTAGTACTTCCCAGCATGCCTCCAAATGCTCTCTCTAACTCTCTCTCTCTCTCTCTCTCTCTCTCTCTCTCTCTCTCTCTCTCTCTCTCTCTCTCTCTTCTCTCTCTCTCTCTCTCTCTTCAATCAGAGCATCCCATACTACTCTGGCCCTCCAATAGTATCCTAGGTCCTAGTCATACTGATCTGGGACACTACTCCTCGTATCCATAACTCCTCTCAACTGATCTGGAACACTACTCCTCGTATCCATAACTCCTCTCAACTGATCTGGAACACTACTCCTCGTATCCATAACTCCTCTCAACTGATCTGGAACACTACTCCTCGTATCCATAACTCCTCTCAACTGATCTGGGACACTACTCCTCGTATCCATAACTCCTCTCAACTGATCTGGGACACTACTCCTCGTATCCATAACTCCTCTCAACTGATCTGGAACACTACTCCTCGTATCCATAACTCCTCTCAACTGATCTGGAACACTACTCATCGTATCCATAACTCCTCTCAACTGATCTGGAACACTACTCCTCGTATCCATAACTCCTCTCAACTGATCTGGGACACTACTCCTCGTATCCATAACTCCTCTCAACTGATCTGGGACACTACTCCTCGTATCCATAACTCCTCTCAACTGATCTGGGACACTACTCCTCGTATCCATAACTCCTCTCAACTGATCTGGGACACTACTCCTCGTATCCATAACTCCTCTCAACTGATCTGGAACACTACTCCTCGTATCCATAACTCCTCTCAACTGATCTGGAACACTACTCCTCGTATCCATAACTCCTCTCAACTGATCTGGAACACTACTCCTCGTATCCATAACTCCTCTCAACTGATCTGGGACACTACTCCTCGTATCCATAACTCCTCTCAACTGATCTGGAACACTACTCCTCGTATCCATAACTCCTCTCAACTGATCTGGAACACTACTCCTCATATCCATAACTCCTCTCAACTGATCTGGAACACTACTCCTCGTATCCATAACTCCTCTCAACTGATCTGGAACACTACTCCCTCGTATCCATAACTCCTCTCAACTGATCTGGAACACTACTCCTCGTATCCATAACTCCTCTCAACTGATCTGGGACACTACTCCTCGTATCCATAACTCCTCTCAACTGATCTGGAACACTACTCCTCGTATCCATAACTCCTCTCAACTGATCTGGAACACTACTCATCGTATCCATAACTCCTCTCAACTGATCTGGAACACTACTCCTCGTATCCATAACTCCTCTCAACTGATCTGGGACACTACTCCTCGTATCCATAACTCCTCTCAACTGATCTGGAACACTACTCCTCGTATCCATAACTCCTCTCAACTGATCTGGAACACTACTCCTCATATCCATAACTCCTCTCAACTGATCTGGAACACTACTCCTCGTATCCATAACTCCTCTCAACTGATCTGGAACACTACTCCTCGTATCCATAACTCCTCTCAACTGATCTGGAACACTACTCCTCGTATCCATAACTCCTGTCAACTGATCTGGAACACTACTCCTCATATCCATAACTCCTCTCAACTGATCTGGGACACTACTCCTCGTATCCATAACTCCTCTCAACTGCCTCCAGCAGCAACAGCAGTAGTAGCAGCCTGTCTTACTCTCCCTTCATCCACACCTCTCCCAGTGGTTGTCAGAGTGGCAGGACTGGCATCCACCTATGGCTAGCCTCTGGTATTACCCAGCATGAGACCTACTCTGTCTGGCTGCCGGCTCCGCGTCCACCACCACCACCAAGCCCCGTAGGCTTACATCAAGCCCAGATGTATGGCAGGGATGGCAGGAGGGTGGCTCATCCTGATCACCACTCTCCATGTTGGCATGATTCCCCCACTGTGTCCAGGCAATGCCCAGACTAAGGAGGGCAACTGGCGCTATCAACTGGCGCTATCTCCTCAGGCTCAGTCAGTGGTCTTTTGGGCCAATGAGAGTGGCAGTTAAGACCATCCCAGTCCAGTCAGGAGGTAACAGGCCTTAATTGGACTGGATCAGATGACAGGACAGGACAGCATCAGCCAGTCAGGAAGTAACAGGCCCTATTTGGACTGGTTGAGACGACAGGACAGGACAACACCAGCCAGTCAGGAAGTAACAGGCCCTCATAGGACTGGTTGAGACGACAGGACAGGACAACACCAGCCAGTCAGGAAGTAACAGGCCCTCATAGGACTGGTTGAGACGACAGGACAGGACAGCACCAGCCAGTCAGGAGGTAACAGGCCCTAATCGGACTAGATCAGATAACAGGACAGCACCAGGGCCATTAGAGACGCTGAGAGGGCCCTGTCAGACCTTGAGTGGGAGGAGAGAGAGCTAGACGGGAGAAGGAGAAAGAGAGAGACCATGCTCTATAAAGTTCCCTCAGGAAACAAAAGGAATAGAACAAGCGGTGGTGGACGGGATGGAAGTTGAAGGATGATTGTGGTGTGTGTGTGTTCGGGGGGTGTTCTGTCCGTGTTGGTTCCTCTATGCTGTTGTGTTGCCTGTGGGAGGCGGACAGCCATAAGACTAGAGGACGCATCTTTATGGAACGCCATGCCGGGAAAGAAGCTTCGCATTTCTGAAAATATATCCAGCAACAAAGAACCAGTGTGACAGTCAACAGCCGGCTACACGTAAAAAGGCCTCTTCAATTGTTTTATTTAATGGGTTTTCTTTACTTTGATTTCGGTGATGAAAGCAACTGTACAGTGGCCGAGACATCACCAAAGAAGAGGCCTAACCCACCACAAAGAAGTCCAAACATTTTGAAGAGGTTTTTGACTCCCTGGGCTTTGATTTATGGTGTAAATGGAGGATTAATTTGGATTAAATCAATGATTTTGTCCTCCTTCCCCCCAAAATTGATGTTTAATTCAAAATGTGTAATTATGTATGCCACCCTGAACTGTCATATTTATAGAATAAGATAGATTCAAGCATCCACCTTGTGAGAGGTTTTGATAAGCTAAGTACCGCTATCATTACCGCTGCACATTTATTATGGATTCCCATTAGTTCCTGCCAAGCCAGCAGCTACTCTTCCTGGGGTTCAAACCCATTAAGGCACTTACATCACACATAAAACAAAAGATAAAACAATACATCATATAACAATATTACACCACTACATATCTACAATACAACATGTATAATACCACCATACAACAATATTACAATATACGTGTGTGTAGAGTGTGTGTGCTTGCGTGTGTGTGCATATGCGTGTGTCTGTACCTGTGTGTGTGTCTCTTCACAGTACCCGCTGTTCCATAAAGTATATTTGAACCTTTTTTTTTCAATCTGATTATTCTGCTTGCATCAGTTACCTGTTGTGGATTAGAGTTCCATGTAGTCATGGCTCTATGTAGTACTGTGCGCCTCCCGTAGTCTGTTCTGGACTTGGGGATTGTGAAAAGACATCTGGTGGCATGTCTTGTGGGGTATGCATTGGTGCGCATTCAGCTTGTCAACACTTCTTACAAAAACAAGTAGTGATGAAGTCAATCTCTCCTCTGCTTTGAGCCATGAGAGATTGACATGCATATTATTAATGTTAGCTCTCTGTGTACATTTAAGGGCCAGCCATGCTGCCCTGTTCTGAGCAAGTTGTACTTTTCCTAAGTCCCTCTTTGTGTTGAGACATCCACATACATAGACACACTGGCTTTACTCATAGCCAGTGGCATGTCATTTGTAAAGATTGAAAAAAGTAAGGGGCCTAAACAGCTGCCCTGGGGAATTCCTGATTATACCTGTTTATTTTGGAGATGCTTCTATTAAATAACACCCTCTGTGTTCTGTTAGACAGGTAACTATTTATCCACAATATAGCAAGGAGTGTAAAGCCATAACACATACATTTTTCCAGCAGCAGACTATGATGGATAATGTCAAAAACCATGCTGAAGTCTAACAAAACAGCCCCCACAATATTTGTATCATCAATTTCTCTCAGCCAATCATCAGTCATTTGTGTGACTGCTGTGCTTGTTGAATGTCCTTCCCTATAAGCGTGCTGAAAGGCTGTTGTCAATTTGTTTACTGTAAAATAGCATTGTATCTGGTCAAACACAATTTTTTCCAAAAGTTTACTAAGGGTTGGTAACAGACTGATTGCTTGGCTATTTGAGCCAGTAAAGGGGGCTTTACTATTCTTGGGTAGCGGAATGACTTTTGATTCCCTCCAGGCCTGAGGGCACACACTTCTTGGTAGGCTTAGATTGCAGATATGGCAAATAGCAATATCGTCCGCTATTATCCTCAGTAATTTTACATCCAAGTTGTCAGACAACGGGGGCTTGTCATTGTTGATAGACAACAATCATTTTTTCACCTCTTCCACACTCAATTTACAGATTTCAAAATGACAATGCTTGTCTTTCATCATTTGGTCAGTTATACATGGATGTGTAGTGTCGGCGTTTGTTGCTGCCATGTCATGCCTAAATTCGCTAATCTTGCCGATTTAAAAAATCATTAAAGTAGTTGGCAAATTCAGTTGGTTTTATGATGGATGAGCCATCTGATTCATTAAATGATGGAGCTGAGTTTGCCTTTTTGACCAAAATGTCATTTTAAGGCGCTCCAAAGCGTTTTACTCTTTATATCATTTATCTTTGTTTCATAGTGTAGTTTCTTCTTCATTTTATTCTGTTTAGTCAAATTATTTCTCAATTTGCAGTATGTTTGCCAATCGCTTGTGCAGCCAGACTTATTTGCCATTCCTTTTGCCTCATCCCTCTCAACCATACAATTTTTTTATTCCTCATCAATCCAAGGGGATATACAGTCATTTTCTTAATGGGTGCATGCTTATTAGTAACTGGAATAAGCAATTTCATAAATGTGTGAAGTGCAGCGTCTGGTTGCTCCTCATTACACACAGACCAGCAAATATTCTTTACATCATCAACATAAAACATTTCTTGAGTGGGCAGCTTGATGAAAGCCAGTCAATATTGAAATCACCAAGAAAAATACCTCTCTGTTGATATCACATACATTATCAAGCATTTTACACATATTATCCAGATACTGACTTGGTGGTCTATAGCAGATTCCCTCAAGAATGGGCTTTAGGTGAGGCAGATGAACCTGTAGCCATATTACTTCAACAGTATTTAACATGAGATCCTCTCTAAGCTTGACAGGAATGTGGTTCTGAATATATACTGCAACACTGCCCCCATTGGCATTTCTGTCTTTTCTGTAGATGTTATAACCATGTATTGCTTCCACTGTATCATCAAAGGTATTATCTATGTGAGTTTCAGAGATAGTCAGAATATGAATGTCATCTGTTACTAGCAAGTAATTGATTTAATGAACCTTGTTTCATTAGCTACATACGTTAACATGGGCTATTTTTAGCCCTTTTCTGGGATGCTTGATTGTTTTTATTGCTTTACTAGGAAGCATATCAGAAGTAGACATGCTCATGATATTTATATTTGAGCAGATAGTGCAGGGTGAGCTGCACACAGTGGACACCTACCAGTGAATACAGTGAGTGTAGTTGTATTGAATACAGTGAACAGGCCTACAATTAGTGTAGCTGGATTGAATACAGTGAACACAGTGAGTGTAGTTGTAATTAAGAAGAGTAAAGCATGCATCAGTTGTTACACTGTTACAGGATAATACACTCTAAAGGCATTTGATACCTAATTACACGTTTATTATTTAAATGTTATTACTGCCAAGTGTGGAGTTTGCTTTACACCGGAGAGGGTGAAGCAGATCTAGGTTTAAACTAGCCCAAATGTAAGGTCAAAATAATAAATATACTGAAAAAATATATAAACGCAACATGTAAAGTGTTGGTCCCATGTTTCATGAGCTGAAATAAAAGATCCCAGACATTTTCCGTAAGCACAAAAAGCTTATTTCTCTCAAATTTTGTGCACAAATTTGTTTACATTCCTGTAGTGAGCATTTATCCTTTGCCAAGATAATACATCCACCTGACAGGTGTGGCATATCAAGAAGCTGATTAAACAGCATGATCATTACACAGGTGCACCTTGTGCTGGGGACATAAAAGTCCACTCTAAAATGTGCAGTTTTGTCACACAGCACAATGCCACAGATGACTCAAGTTTTGAAGGAGCGTGCAATTGGCATGCTGACTGCAGGAATGACCACCAGAGCTGTTGCCAGAGAAATGAATGTTCATTTCTCTACCATAAGCCATTTAGAGAATTTGGCAGTACGTCCAACCGGCCTCACAACCACAGACCACTTGCATGGCGTTGCATGGGCAAGCGGTTTGCTGATGTCAACGTTGTGAACAGAGTGCCCATGGTGGCGGTGGGGTTATAGTATGGGTAGGCATAAGCTATGGACAACGAACACAATTGCATTTTATCGATGGCAATTTGAATGCACAGAGATACCTGTTTGGGATGCTCTGGATTGACCTGTACAACAGCATGTTCCATGTACCGTCAATATCCAGCAACTTCGCACAGCCATTGAAGAGGTGGGACAACATTCCACAGGCCACAATCAACAGCCTGATCAACTGTATGCGAAGGAGATGTGTTGCGCTGCATGAGGCAAATGATGGTCACACCAGATACTGACTGGTTTTCTGATCCACTTTTTTTTAAAGGTATCTGTGACCAAAAGATACATACACTATATATACAAATGTATGTGGAAACCCCTTCAAATTAGTGCATTCGGCTATTTCAGCCACACCCATTGCTGACAGTTCTATAAAATGAAGCTCACAGCCATGCAATCTCCATAGACAAACATTGGCAGTAGAATGTCCTTACTGAAGAGCTCAGTGACTTTCAAAGTGGCACCGTCATATGATACCACCTTTCCAACAAGTCAGTTCGTCAAATGTATGCACTGCTAGAGCTGCCCGGGTCAACTGTAAGTGCTGTTATTGTGAAGTGGAAACATCTAGGAGCAACAACGGCTCAGCCACGAAGTGGTAGGCCACACACGCTCACAGAATAGGACCACCGAGTGCTGAAGCGCGTAGAGCGTAAAAATCGTCTGTCCTTGGTTGCAACACTCACTACCAAGTTCCAAACTGCCTCTGGAAGCAACGTCAGCACAAGAACTGTTCAACGGGAGCTTCATGAAATGGGTTTCCATGGCCGAGCAGCTGCACACAAGTCTAAGATGAACATGTGCAATGCCAAGCGTCGGCTGGAGTGGTGTAAAGCTTGCCGCCATTGGACTCTGGCGCAGTGGAAACGCGTTCTCTGGAGTGATGAATCACTCTTCACCATCTGGCAGTCTGATGGACAAATCTGGGTTTGGCAGATGCCAGGAGAACGCTACCTGCCCCAATGCATAGTGCCAACTGTAAAGTTTGGTGGAGGAGGAATAATGGTCTGAGGCTGTTTTTCATGGTTCAGGCTAGGCCTCTTAGTTCCAGTGAAGGGAAATCTTAACGCTACAGCCTACAAAGACATTCTAGACGATTCTGTGCTTCCAGCTTCGTGGCTACAGTTTGGGGAAGGCCCTTTCCTGTTTTAGCATGACAATGCCCCTGTGCACAAAGCGAGGTCCATACAGAAATGGTTTGTTGAGATCGGTGTGGAAGAACTTGACTGGCCTGCACAGAGCCCTGACCTCAACCCCATCGAACACCTTTGGGATGAATTGGAACGCCGACTGCGAGCCAGGCCTAATCGCCCAACATCAGTGCCCGACCTCACTAATGCTCTTGTGGCTGAATGGTAGAAAGTCGCTGCAGCAACGTTCCAACATCTAGTGGAAAGCCTTCCCAGGAGAGTGAAGCCTGTTATAGCAGCAAAGGGGGGACCAACACCATATTAATGCCCGTGATTTTGGAATGAGATGTTCGACGTGTAGGTGTCCACATGCAGTGCCTTCGGAAAGTATTCTGACCCCTTGAATTTTTCCACATTTTATTACCTTACAGACTTATTCTATAATTGATGAAATAGTTTTTTTCCCCCTCATCAATCTAAACACAATACCCCATAATGACAAAGCAAAAACAGGTTTTTAGAAATGTTTGCTAATTTATAATTTAAATAAAAAACTGAAATATTTCATTTACAGAAGTATTCAGACCCTTTACTCAGTACTTTGTTGATGGACTTTTGGCAGCGACTACAGCCTTGAGTCTTCTTGGGTATGATTCTACATGCTTGGCACACCTGTATTTGGGGAGTTTCTCCTATTCTTTTCTACAGATCCTCTCAAGCTCTGTCAGGTTGGATGGGGAGCGTTGCTGCACAGGTATTTTCAGGTCTCTCTAGAGATGTTAGATCAGTTCAAGTCTGGGCTCTGGCTGGGACACTCATTGACATTCAGAGACCTGAAGTCACTCCTGCGTTGTCTTGGCTGTGTGCTTAGGGTCGTTGTCCTGTTGGAAGGTGAACCTTCGCCCCCAGTCTGAGGTCCTGTGTGCTCTGGAGCAGGTTTTCATCAAGGATCTCTCAGTACTTTGCTCCGTTCATCTTTGCTTCGATCTTGACTAGTCTCCCAGTCCCTGCTGCTGAAAAACATCCCCACAGCATGATGCTGCCACCACCATGCTTCACCGTAGGGATGGTGCCATGTTTCCTCCAGATGTGACGCTTGGCATTCATGCCAAAGAGTTCAATCTTGGTTTCATCAGACCAGAGAATCTTGTTTCTCATTGTCTGAGAGTCTTTAGGTGCCTTTTGGCAAACTTCATGTCATGTGCCTTTTACTGAGGAGTGGCATCCGTCTGGCCACTCTACCATAAAGGCCTGACGGTGGAGTGCTGCAGAGATGGTTGTCCTTCTGGAAGGTTCTCCCATCTCCACAGATGAACTCTGGAGTTCTGTTAGAGTGACCATCGGGTTCTTGGTCACCTCCCTGACCAAGGCCCTTCTCCCCCGATTTCTCAGTTTGGCCGGGAGGCCAGCTCTAGGAAGAGTCTTGATGGTTCCAAACTTCTTCTATTTAAGAATGATGGAGGGTACTGTGTTCTTGGGGACCTTCAATGCTGCAGACATTTTTTGGTACCCTTCCCCAGATCTGTGCCTCGACACAATCCTGTCTTGGAGCTCTACGGACAATTCCTTCGACCTTATGGCTTGGTTTTTGCTTTGACATGCACTGTGGGACCTTTTATAGACAGTTGTGTGCCTTTCCAAATCTTGTCCAATCAATTGAGTTTATCACAGGTGGACTCCAATCAAGTTGTAGAAACGTCTCAAGGATGATCAATGGAAACAGGATGCACCTGAGCTCAATTTCGAGTGTCATAGCAAAGGGTCTGAATACTTATGTAAATAATGTATTTCTGTTTTTCATTTTTAATAAATGTGCTAAAATTTCAAAAAACCAGTTTTCGCTTTGTTATTTTGGGATATTGTGTGTACAGTCGTGGTCAAAAGATTTTAGAATGACACAAATACTAATTTTCACAAAGTCTGCTGCCTCAGTTTTGATGATGTAAATTTGCATATACTCCATAATGTCATGAAGAGTGATCAGATGAATTGCAATTAATTGCAAAGTCCCTCTTTGCCAAAAAAAATTAACTTAATCCCCCAAAAACATTTCCACTGCATTTCAGCCCTGCCACAAAAGGACCAGCTGCCATCATGTCAGTGATTCTCTCGTTAACACAGGTGAGATTATTGACGAGGACAAGGCTGGAGATCACTCTGTCATGCTGATTGAGTTAGAATAACAGACCGGAAGCTTTAAAAGGAGGGTGGTGCTTGAAATCATTGTTCTTCCTCTGTTAACCATGGTTACCTGCAAGGAAACACGTGCCGTCATCATTGCTTTGCACAAAAAAGGGCTTCACAGGCAAGGATATTGCTGCTAGTAAGATTGCACCTAAATCAACCATTTATCGGATCATCAAGAACTTGAAGGAGAGAGGTTCAATTGTTGTGAAGAAGGCGTCAGGGTGCCCAAGAAAGTCCAGCAACCGCCAGGACCGTCTCCTAAAGTTGATTCAGCTGCGGGCTCGGGGCACCACCAGTGCAGAGCTTGCTCAGGAATGGCAGCAGGCAGGTATGAGTGCATCTGCACGCACAGTGAGGTGAAGACTTTTGGAGGATGGCCTGATGTCAAGAAGGGCAGCAACGAAGCCACTTCTCTCCAGGAAAAACATCAGGGACAGACTTATATTCTGCAAAAGGTACAGGGATTGGACTGCTGAGGACTGGGGTAAAGTCACTTTCCGATTGTTTGGGGCATCCGGAAAACACCTTGTCCGGAGAAGACAAGGTGAGCGCTACCATCAGTCCTGTGTCATGCCAACAGTAAAGCATCCTGAGACCATTCATGTGTGGGGTTGCTTCTCAGCCAAGGGAGTGGGCTCACTCACAATTTTGCCTAAGAACACAGCCATGAATAAAGAATGGTACCAACACATCCTCAGAGAACAACTTCTCCCAACCATCCAAGAACAGTATGGTGACGACCAATGCCTTTTCCAGCATGATGGAGCACCTTGCCATAAGGCAAAAGTGATAACTAAGTGGCTCGAGAACAAAACATCGACATTTTGGGTCCATGGCCAGGAAACTCCCCAGACCTTAATATCATTGAGAACTTGTGGTCGATCCTCAAGAGGTGGGTGGACAAACAAAAACCCACAAAATTCTGACAAACTCCAAGCATTGATTATGCAAGAATGGCATGCCATCAGTCAGGATGTGGCCCAGAAGTTAATTGACAGTTTGCCAGGGCGGATTGCAGAGTTCTTGAAAAAGAAGGGTCAACACTGCAAATATTGACTCTTTGCATAAACTTAATGTAATTGTCAATAAAAGCCTTTGACACTTATGGAATACTTGTAATTATACTTCAGTATACCATAGTAACATCTGACAAAAATATCTCATACACTGAAGCAGCAAACTTTGTGAAGACCAATACTTGTGTCATTCTCAAAACTTTTGACCACGACCGTAGATTGCTGAGGATTTATGTGGGCCTCTGTAGCTCAGCTGGTAGAGCACGCCGCTTGTAACGCCATGGTAGTGGGTACGATCCCCCGGACCACCCATTCACAAAAATGTATGTATGCACGCATGACTGTAAGTCGCTTTGGATAAAGCGTCTGCTAAGTGGCATATTATTATTAGAATAAGGCTGTAACGTAATAAAATTCGGAAAAGTCAAGGGGTCTGAGTACTTTCCGAAGGCACTCTACTTTTGGTCATGTAGTGTATCTGTATTCCCAGTCATTTGAAATCCATAGATTAAGGCCTAATTAATTTATTTCAATTGACTGATTTCCTTATATGAACTGTAACTCAGTAAAATCTTTGAAATTATTGCATGTTGCGTTTATATTTTTGTTCAGTGCACTTACACCATTTCCCATTAGACAACATTGGGGGGGTGGGGGCAGAGACAACATGGGGGGGCAGAGACAACATGAGAGGGGGGGTGGAGGCAGAGACAACATGAGAGGGGGGAGGGGGGCAGAGACAACATGAGAGAGGGGGGGGTGGAGGCAGAGACAACATGAGAGAGGGGGGGTGGAGGCAGAGACAACATGAGAGGGGGGAGGGGGGGCAGAGACAACATGAGAGGGGGGTGGAGGCAGAGACAACATGGGGGGGGCAGAGACAACATGAGAGGGGGGAGGCAGAGTCAACATGAGTGGGGGCGGGGGGGACGATAACATGAGGGGGGGAGGGAGAGACAACATGATGGGGGGTGGAGGCAGAGACAACATGGGGGGGTGGGGCAGAGACAACATGGGGGGAGGGCAGAGACAACATGGGGGACGACAACGTGGGGGGGGTGGAGGCAGAGACAACATGAGAGGGGGGACGACAAGATGAGAGGGGGGGTGGGGCAGAGACAACATGGGGGGCAGAGACAACATGAGAGGGGGGGTGGAGGCAGAGACAACATGGGGGGTGGGGCAGAGACAACATGAGGGGGGGAAGAGACAACATGGGGGGGACGACAACATGGGGGGTGGAGGCAGAGACAACATGAGAGGGGGACGACGACAAGATGAGAGGGGGGTTGGGGGGGGGTCAGAGACAACATGGGGGAGGCAGAGACAACATGATAGGGGGTGGAGGCAGAGACAACATGGGGGTGGGGCAGAGACAACATGAGGGGGCCAGAGACAACATGGGGGGACAACATGGGGGGGTGGAGGCAGAGACAACATGAGAGGGGGGGCGACAAGATGAGAGGGGGGTGGGTGGGGCAGAGACAACATGGGGGGGCAGAGACAACATGAGAGGGGGGGAGGCAGAGTCAACATGAGAGGGGGCGGGGGGACGATAACATGAGAGGGAGGGAGGCAGAGACAACATGGGAGGGGGGAGGCAGAGACAACATGGGGGGCAGAGACAACATGGGGGGGCAGAGACAACATGAGAGGGGGGATTGGAGGCAGAGACAACATGAGAGGGGGGAGTGGAGGCAGAGACAACATGGGGGGTGGGGCAGAGACAACATGAGGGGGGAAGAGACAACATGGGGGGTGGAGGCAGAGACAACATGAGGGGGGGGGGACGACAAGATGAGAGGGGGGGGTGGGGGGGCAGAGACAACATGGGGGGCAGAGACAACATGAGAGGGGGGTGGAGGCAGAGACAACATGGGGGGGTGGGGCAGAGACAACATGAGGGGGAAGAGACAACATGGGGGGACGACAACATGGGGGGTGGAGGCAGAGACAACATGAGAGGGGGACGACGACAAGATGAGAGGGGGGGTGGGGGGTCAGAGACAACATGGGGGAGGCAGAGACAACATGATAGGGGGGTGGAGGCAGAGACAACATGGGGGGTGGGGCAGAGACAACATGAGGGGGGGCCAGAGACAACATGGGGGGGACAACATGGGGGGGTGGAGGCAGAGACAACATGAGAGGGGGGCGACAAGATGAGAGGGGGGGTGGGTGGGGCAGAGACAACATGGGGGGCAGAGACAACATGAGAGGGGGGAGGCAGAGTCAACATGAGAGGGGGGGGGGGGGACGATAACATGAGAGGGAGGGAGGCAGAGACAACATGGGAGGGGGGAGGCAGAGACAACATGGGGGGGCAGAGACAACATGGGGGGGCAGAGACAACATGAGAGGGGGGATTGGAGGCAGAGACAACATGAGAGGGGGGAGTGGAGGCAGAGACAACATGGGGGGTGGGGCAGAGACAACATGAGGGGGGAAGAGACAACATGGGGGGGGTGGAGGCAGAGACAACATGAGGGGGGGACGACAAGATGAGGGGGGTGGGGGCAGAGACAACATGGGGGGAGGCAGAGACAACATGATAGGGGGGGTGGAGGCAGAGACAACATGGGGGGGTGGGGCAGAGACAACATGAGGGGGGGGCAGAGACAACATGGGGGGGACAACATGGGGGGGTGGAGGCAGAGACAACATGAGAGGGGGGGACAAGATGAGAGGGGGGTGGGGGGGGCAGAGACAACATGGGGGGAGGCAGAGACAACATGAGAGGGGGGGAGGCAGAGTCAACATGAGAGGGGGCGGGGGGACGATAACATGAGAGGGGGGAGGCAGAGACAACATGGGAGGGGGGGAGAGACAACATGAGAGGGGGGAGACAGAGACAACATGAGGGGGGCAGAGACAACATGGGGGGGGCAGAGACAACATGAGAGGAGGGGGTGGAGGCAGAGACAACATGAGAGGGGGGAGGGGGGCAGAGACAACATGAGAGGGGGGAGGGGGGGCAGAGACAACATGAGAGAAGGGGGTGGAGGCAGAGACAACATGAGAGAGGGGGGTGGAGGCAGAGACAACATGAGAGGGGGGAGGGGGGACAGAGACAACATGAGAGGGGGGTGGAGGCAGAGACAACATGGGGGGCAGAGACAACATGAGGGGGGGGCAGAGACAACATGAGAGGGGGGAGGCAGAGTCAACATGAGAGGGGGGCGGGGGGACGATAACATGAGAGGGGGAGGGAGAGACAACATGATAGGGGGGTGGAGGCAGAGACAACATGGGGGGGTGGGGCAGAGACAACATGGGGGGCAGAGACAACATGGGGGGGACAACATGGGGGGTGGAGGCAGAGACAACATGAGAGGGGGGGACAAGATGAGAGGGGGGGTGGGGGGTGCAGAGACAACATGGGGGGCAGAGACAACATGAGAGGGGGGGGTGGAGGCAGAGACAACATGAGAGGGGGGGACGACAAGATGAGAGGGGGGGGGGGGCAGAGACAACATGGGGGGAGGCAGAGACAACATGATAGGGGGGGGTGGAGGCAGAGACAACATAGGGGGGTGGGGTAGAGACAACATGAGGGGGCAGAGACAACATGGGGGGGACGACAACATGGGGGGGGTGGAGGCAGAGACAACATGAGAGGGGGTGACGACAAGATGAGAGGGGGGGTGGGGGCAGAGACAATTTGGGGGGCAGAGACAACATGAGGGGGGGTGGAGGCAGAGACAACATGGGAGGGGGGCAGAGACAACATGGGGGGCAGAGACAACTTGAGGGGGAGGCAGAGACAACATGAGAGAGGGGAGGGGGGCAGAGACAACATGAGAGAGGGGAGGGGGGCAGAGACAACATGGGAGGGGGGGCAGAGACAACATGGCGGGTGGAGGCAGAGACAACATGGGGGGCAGAGACAACATGAGGGGGGGCAGAGACAACATGGGGGGCAGAGACAACATGAGAGGGGGGGTGGAGGCAGAGACAACATGGGGGGGCAGAGACAACATGAGAGAGCGGGGAGGCAGAGACAACATGGGAGGGGGGGGCAGAAACAACATGAGAGGGGTGGGGCAGAGACCACATGAGAGAGGGGGGGGTGGAGGCAGAGACAACATGGGGGGGGGGGCAGAGACAACATGAGAGAGGGTGGAGGCAGAGACAACATGGGGGGGCAGAGACAACATGAGGGAAGGTGAAGGCAGAGACAACATGAGAGAGGGGGGGTGGAGGCAGAGACAACATGAGGGGGGGCAGAGACAACATGAGAGGGGTGGGGGCGGGGGGGGGGTGGGCAGAGACAACATGAGAGAGGGGGCAGAGACAACATGAGAGGGGGGTGGAGGCAGAGACAACATGAGAGGGGGTGTGGGGGGGGGGGGGCAGAGACAACATGAGAGAGCGTGTAAGAGGAAGAGGCAGTGACAACATGTTGGCCGATTCAGCTGGAAGAGAGCAGCGAGGGAAGAGGAGAAGGAGGAGGAGGAGAGGAGAGGAGAGGAGAGGAGAGGAGGCATAGCTGGATGTGGGGGCAGTAGCTGACCCTGTAAGCAGAAGAGATTAGGGAGAATAATAAAAGGATACTTGGCAGTGCTTAAGTAATATGTTTGGTAATCTGGAGATGATGCACAGAGAGGAAATGTCAGCTGTGTGTGTGTGTGTGTGTGTGTGTGTGTGCAACTGCGTGACTATGCAGCTGTGTGTGTGTGTGTGTGTGTGTGTGTGTGTGTGTGTGTGTGCAACTGCGTGACTATGCAGCTGTGTGTGTGTGTGTGTGTGTGTGTGTGTGTGTGTGTGTGTGTGTGTGTGTGTGTGTGTGTGTGTGTGTGTGTGTGTGTGTGCAACTGCGTGACTATGCAGCTGTGTGTGTGTGTGTGTGTGTGTGTGTGTGTGTGTGTGTGCAACTGTGTGACTATGCAGCTGTGTGTGTGTGTGTGTGTGTGTGTTTGCTGCAGTCAGTCCTGCTGAAAGCAATCTAAAAGCCTCTTAAGCGAACAGTGGCGGAGGGTGGAAAAGGAATTTCAGGCCTCCTCAAAAGAATAGCCTGATCACTGACAGTGAGCGCTTGCTAGAGACTAACAGTCAGTTAAGTCTTGCTACACACATACACTTACACAAACACACACTCATGCTTACACACACTCATTCATGTACAGTATGCACACACACACACGGTCTGCTGAGGACTTATGATGGCCTGTGACTGTAATGCCTGGCGGATATACCCAGTATCTGTATGTGTGTGTGTTTGCGTGCATGTGCGTTTGTATGTGTGTGTGTGTGTATGTGAGTGTGAGTGTGTGAGGGGTGGCAGCTGGGGTTGATGACATCCCTGACCCCATCCTAACAGTGGTGGGACTGGGACATGTTTCTCCCTGTATTATACTGTATATGCTCCTGGCTCTTCCTCCTTCTGCCTCACTGTTTCCTTCTCAGAATATAGTCTCTTTATCCTTCTGCTTCACTGTTTCCTTCTCAGAATATAGTCTCTTCATCCTTCTGCCACACTGTTTCCTTCTCAGAATATAGTCTCTTCATCCTTCTGCCACACTGTTTCCTTCTCAGAATATAGTCTCTTTATCCTTCTGCTTCACTGTTTCCTTCTCAGAATATAGTCTCTTCATCCTTCTGCCACCCTGTTTCCTTCTCAGGATATAGTCTCTTCCTCTTTCCACTCACTGGAATGAGCATCAGGGCCCATATTCACAAAGGGTCTCAGAGTAGTGCTGGTGACCTAGGATCAGTTTTGTCCTCTAAATCATAATAAATAAGATTACATGGACGGGGAGACCTGAGACTACTTCTCCTATACCAGCTCATCAGCTCACTACAGCTCTCCAAGTGTTTAGAGTAGGAGTGCTGATCTAGGATCAGGTCCCCCCAGTCTATATAATCATATTCATTATCATATTCATTATGACTGAAAAGGCTAAACTGATCCTAGATCAGCACTTCTACTCTGCGACTCTTTGTGAATACAGCTCTGATGTCTATCAAATGATTGATCTGCCAGCCGGAGTTATTAACTCATTGTGTTCTCACCAGTCCATTAGTAGGCTGATAATTAAACTGTTAGTTTAAACAATGTCTTGAGTGTATAGTCATCAACCCCCCTCCATTCCTCCCACCCTCCCTACTCATTCACACTCTCATAATTCCCAAGTCTATAAAGTGGGAGGGAGAGTGTTAACCCTCTTAACTCCTTCTGCCTTTTTCTCTCTTATAAGAATTCAGATTGAACTTGAGTATGATTGATTGTTGCTGCCTGACTTTCATGTGAAATAATTGAAATGGTTTTAGACTGGTTTTAAACTAGAAGTTATTGAGCTCTGTATGCTGTTACCAATCCTTAATAATCTTAATTTCCCATAATGTATCTTTCATTCCCTGAAACCCTCTAAATGGGACGTTACATAATCCTACCTCTCTTCCTCTTCCTCTCATCCCTGAGCCTCAAAAACGGAGAACGAGAGAGAAAGTGTTACCTCTCTTACTGCTCTAGACGTTCTCTCTTTCCCTCTTTCATCCTCTCCTCTCCTCTCCTCTCCTCTCCCTCTCCTCTCCTCTCCTCTCCTCTCCCTCTCCTCTCCCTCTCCTCTCCTCTCCTCTCCTCTCCTCTCCTCTCCCTCTCCTCTCCTCTCCTCTCCTCTCCTCTCCTCTCCTCTCCTCTCCTCTCCTCTCCTCTCCTCTCCTCTCCTCCCTTCCCTGCTTGGCCTCTGAGAGTCTCCTGATAAAACAGACTTATCTTGTGATGTCTTATCATCTCTCATCTACCCAGGAAGGCAGCGCCTCAGTTTGTTTTACCTTTCCTGTCGTTCCTGTGTGTGTGTGTTTTTGTCTGTGTCTGTGTGTGTGTGTGTGCTCCTGCCGTGTGTGTGTGTGTTCCTGCCGTGTGTGTGTGTGTGTGTGCGTGTTTGTGTGCGAGCCTATGTAGGTGTGTCTTCGCTTCTGTCCCAGACTCCCAGCATTCCTTGCAATAGAACAAAGTTAATGGTGTGTTGATCCTGTACACGATCCCCAGTTTATCATACTACATCATAGCTGGAGATTTTCCCGTGCAGAAGTTGAGAAATGTGTTGTTTCGTATCAGGGGTACTACATTTCACTGCTGTGCTGACTGTCACTGACTGAGTGTGTATCCAAACTGTTTCTCTTGGCTGTGCTGGGGTATTGTAGCTAACCCAGATACACCTAGCTCCAGTCCACATTCGAGTATGCTAGAGCAGTGTTGGTAGGGACTGGAGGGTGTGTGTGTGTGTTTGTGTGTGTGTGTGTGTGTGTGTGTGTGTGTGTGTTTGTGTGTGTGTGTGTGCATGCGTGAATGTTCTGGTAGCCTGGCTGAGTCTCTGATCTCCAGATGGGCCATAGGCTTTAACCCAACCAAACCCTTGGCTGTGAGACCTGCTCTAACCCAGCCTAACTCCAGGCTGTGAGACCTGCTCTAACCCAGCCTAACTCCAGGCTGTGAGACCTGCTCTAACCCAGCCTAACTCCAGGCTGTGAGACCTGCTCTAACCCAGCCTAACTCCTGGCTTAGCGCTCAGGTGAAAGGCTGATACCCTGATGTAATACTGAGTAGGAGACTCCCCAGAGGCAGACAATGGGATAGAGCATGCAGTCAAGCTTTCACTGGCTGCTTTTCACTCTCATTCTCTATCATAACCTGCCCCCCTTTCATTCTCACTATCTCTCATTCTCTATCATAACCTGCCTCCCCTTTCATTCTCACTATCTCTCATTCTCTATCATAACCTGCCTCCCCTTTCATTCTCACTATCTCTCATTCTCTATCATAACCTGCCCCCCTTTCATTCTCACTATCTCTCATTCTCTATCATAACCTGCATCCCCTTTCATTCTCACTATCTCTCATTCTCTATCATAACCTGCCTCCCCTTTCATTCTCACTATCTCTCATTCTCTATCATAACCTGCCCCCCCTTTCATTCTCACTATCTCTCATTCTCTATCATAACCTGCCCCCCCTTTCATTCTCACTATCTCTCATTCTCTATCATAACCTGCCCCCCCCTTTCATTCTCACTATCTCTCATTCTCTATCATAACCTGCCCCCCCTTTCATTCTCACTATCTCTCATTCTCTATCATAACCTGCCCCCCCTTTCATTCTCACTATCTCTCATTCTCTATCATAACCTGCCTCCCCTTTCATTCTCACTATCTCTCATTCTCTATCATAACCTGCCCCCCCTTTCATTCTCACTATCTCTCATTCTCTATCATAACCCCCCCCCTTTCCTTCTCACTATCTCTCATTCTCTATCATAACCTACCCCCCCTTTCATTCTCACTATCTCTCATTCTCTATCATAACCTGCCTCCCCTTCATTCTCACTATCTCTCATTCTCTATCATAACCTGCCCCCCTTTCATTCTCACTATCTCTCATTCTCTATCATAACCTGCCCCCCCTTTCATTCTCACTATCTCTCATTCTCTATCATAACCTGCCCCCCCCTTTCATTCTCACTATCTCTCATTCTCTATCATAACCCCCCCCCCTTCCTTCTCACTATCTCTCATTCTTTATCATAACCTGCCCCCCCTTTCATTCTCACTATCTCTCATTCTCTATCATAACCTGCCTCCCCTTTCATTCTCACTATCTCTCATTCTCTATCATAACCTGCCCCCCCTTTCATTCTCACTATCTCTCAATCTCTATCATAACCTGCCCCCCCCCTTTCATTCTCACTATCTCTCATTCTATATCATAACCTGCCCCCCCCTTTCATTCTCACTATCTCTCATTCTCTATCATAACCCCCCCCTTTCATTCTCACGATCTCTCATTCATTTTACATTTTTTATTTTTTTGTCATTTAGCAGACGCTCTTATCCAGAGCGACTTACAGTTAGTGAATACATATATATATATTATTATTTTTTTTAAAAAAATCAAACTGGTCCCCCGTGGGAATCGAACCCACAACCCTGGCGTTGCAAACGCCATGCTCTATCAACTGAGCTACATCCCTGCCGGCCATTCCCTCCCCTACCCTGGACAACGCTAGGCCAATTGTGTGCCGCCCATGAGTCTCCCGGTCGCGGCCGGCTGCGACAGAGCCTGGATTCGGACCAGGATCTCTAGTGGCACAGCTAGCACTGCGATGCAGTGCCTTAGACCACTGCGCCACTCAGGAAACCTATATCATAACCTGCCCCCTCCCCTTTCATTCTCACTATCTCTCATTCTCTATCATAACCCCCCCCCCCCTTTCATTCTCACTATCTCTCATTCTCTATCATAACCTGCCCCCCCTTTCATTCTCACTATCTCTCATTCTCTATCATAACCTACCCCCCCCTTTCATTCTCACTATCTCTCATTCTCTATCATAACCTTCCCCCCCCCTTTCATTCTCACTATCTCTCATTCTCTATCATAACCTACCCCCCCTTTCATTCTCACTAGCTCTCATTCTCTATCATAACCTGCCCCCCCTTTCATTCTCACTATCTCTCATTCTATATCATAACCTGCCCCCCCCCTTTCATTCTCACTAGCTCTC
Organism: Coregonus clupeaformis; assembly: GCF_020615455.1. Taxonomy (NCBI): domain Eukaryota; kingdom Metazoa; phylum Chordata; class Actinopteri; order Salmoniformes; family Salmonidae; genus Coregonus; species Coregonus clupeaformis. The sequence goes on along the minus strand of NC_059224.1, from coordinate 5,122,037 downwards.
ATTCTCTATCATAACCTGCCCCCCTTTCATTCTCACTATCTCTCATTCTCTATCATAACCTGCCCCACCCCTTTCATTCTCACTATCTCTCATTCTCTATCATAACCTGCCCCTCCTTTCATTCTCACTATCTCTCATTCTCTATCATAACCTACCCCCCCTTTCATTCTCACTATCTCTCATTCTAGATCATAACCTGCCCCACCCCTTTCATTCTCACTAGCTCTCATTCTCTCACTTCATTATGTGCTCACATGAGTTGCCTGAATCAGCTGTGAGATCTACACCGATGCAGACACAGATATGCGCACACATACACACAAACACTACACACACACACACACACACACACACACCACATACACACACACACACACATACACTTGTGACTTGTGGTTAACCAGTGAGGAAGAAAATGTCCCCGATCTCTCTCTCTCTCTCTCTCTCTCTCTCTCTCTCTCTCTCTCTCTCTCTCTCTCTCTCTCTCTCTCTCTCTCTCTCGCTCTCTCTCTCTCTCTCTCTCTAGCTCTCTCTCTCTCTCTCTTAGCTCTCTCTCTCTCTCTCTCCTCTCTCAGCTCTCTCTCTCTCTAGCTCTCTCTCTCTCTCTCTCTCTCTCTCTCTCTCTCTACCCCCTCTCTCTCTCTCTCTCTCTCTCTCTCTCTCTCTCTCTCTCTCTATCCCCCCTCTCTCTCTCTAGCTATATTTAGGAAGACATCATCATTTTCAGAGAAAGATTTTCTATATGAAAAGATAGGAAATCTGTGAAGATGTTTGGCTGACAGTTTATATGGCTAATTAAGCAGCCCATATGATAGCGCAGCAGCTGTAGACTAGCGCAGGAAAGCAGCTCCAACCTGAGTTAGTAAGTAGCCTATCTTTGGTAGAGCGTTTACGGCTCACTCTGCTCCCTCCGACAGTCAAACAAACAATGACATTTTTAGATTTTTTTCATTAAAGTAACGACAATGAATATAACTTCTAATATGATGCGTTACTTTCCACACAAAGTAATATAACTAGCAATGTAACGCGTTACTTTCCATACAAAGTAATATTGTAAAGTAACGCGTTACTTTTGTTAAATGTAACGAGTAATATATAATATAATACTTTTTCAAGTAACTAATCCCAACACTGGAAGTTTCATGATGCTTGTATCTAAACCAAAGTAGATAATTTTGGGGTCTCTATAAGCTTCAATATGAGGTCCTAAACCTAGCATGAAAGTGCATCCTTGTAGCTGTGTGGGCTAATATAGTCAAAATGTTTGCTTTGGGGTGTTGAGCCAATGGCTATGGAGTAAGTTGAGCTATGGCATGCTGAGCAAATTGAAGTGTTTTCTTCACAAGTGTAATGCAAGGCATTATCGCTGGGATATGAGGTAACAACAGTGCCTGGACTATGTTAAGGTTGTACATTTTTTAAATTATAATTGTGTTTGTTAGGTGTGTTAAAAAATGCTTCAAATGATTAAAATATATAAAAAGTGATTGTGATTGTGTTGAATTGTGTTTGAGAGATAAAGATAAACATGGTTTTTAAAAAGTAGTGGTAATATTTCATTCAGTACTGACATTTGTAGGCGGCTTAACTTACCTTGTCCCGCGGCTCAATTTACCCCATACCCAGGATAAGTTGTGCCATGAGACCACTTTATTTGGACAAGCTATGTTTTCAAAACTGTAATGTTTACATACATTCTGATTATTTCCAAGGATACACAGCATCCGGAAATATAAGTAGATATATTTGTTAGAAAGAATACTATATTTGTGACCGACCGGCTCGATTCGGTCTTATGTAGCAACATTCAAATTTTGTTTTTTACATTGGATTAAAGTAGAGACTCAGAGGTAGAAAATGGTATATCATACACTACAGTTGAGGAACAATGGGAAAGTAATTCTGCTTTGAAAGTTGATAAACTTGTAAGCTCACTTTTGAGAAATGGCCTTGAATGTTTTGGTAAACCTACTGGAGAGCTATTCTTTGTCTACACCCATTCAGCATCGTTCACACCCTCTTAAGCCTTAGCCCCACCCACCTCTTTAAGGATTCACATGAGGCCATGTACTAAACAACCAAAGATTTCAAGACTAAAGGCTGGTTTATACTACGTCTATCATCAACATTCTATTGTCGTCCGAAATCAAACTTGTCGTTGTCGTTATGAAAAAGTATAAACACAAAAACAACAGGCTACATGACATCAGCAGCCTGGTGGTCCAAAATAGCAGAACTAGTGTGTTTTAACACCAATAAACCCACCCGTTTAAAAATGAATTCAGTATGTCAATCTAGCAAACCAGGCATCTAAAAGCAACTTTCTAAACAATGTTTTGGTTCATTTCTAGCTTTTAGCTAGCTAGCTAATGTTAAGTTAGCTGGCTAGCCAGTTCAAATCATGACCATATCATATAGCTGACAACGTCTTCACTTCACTGTCACGGATGGCATGGTTGCCCTTAGTTTGAAGATGTAATCCAGAGACAGGTGTTTTATACATCAGCCTGCTGTGTTCTCTTTTTGACTCCCTCTGCATATTTGCAATCAAAAGCCAGAATTTTATCCATGTCCTTATCAATCAGACTGTAATTTCACCGGGCATGCCACTGATTTCTAAACTCGGTCCTCCAGAAAGTGGAGAGCAACAAAAAGCTGTGTTAGAAAGGATTACCTACACATACTGACCAGCTCATGTTATAGACAGAAGCTTGCTACATGGCAGACCAATCCGAACTCATCTCTCGGCATGTCCAGCCCAGCCATTATCTCAGCCAATCATTGCTAGCGGGAAGGTTCCTGTCTTTTTCCATGGCTAAACCCACTAGGCTTGCAATTTAACAATTTTATTAGTATTTTCAGATGGCATACAAGTTTGTTATTAAGGCACATGAAAGTTCACGTGCTCCAGAAGGCATTTCTGCCCCAAAACACATTTTGATAAAAAAATAAAGTTTACGTTGAAATGCCTTCCTGTGAAGTAGTGACGCGTAGCATACGTCTAGTTTCCTGAAACAAGTCACATTTCCCTTCACAGAGTGATGCTCAATGTAAAAAATGGCTCAATTTACCTCACTCTCCCCTACTCCTTCACTCCAACTTGTTGTCCAGATGGTTACTCTGTCAGAAGCGCATCTTTAGCCCACCACACCCTTCCCTCCATTCCCCCCCCTCCCTCCCTCCCTCCCTCCCTCCCTCCCTCCCTCCCTCCCTCCCTCCCTCCCTCCCTCCCTCCCTCCATCTCCTCCCTCTCTCCGCCTCTCTCTCTCTCTCCCTCCCTCCATTCCCCCTCCCTCCATCCTTCCTTCCATCCTCCCTGCCTCTCTCTCCCTCCCTCCCTCCTCCCTCCTTCCATCCCCCTCTCTCTCCCTCTCCATTCCCATTCCATCCCTCCCTCCATCTCCCCCCCTCTCTCTCCCTCCCTCCCTCCATTCCCCCTCCCTCCCTCCTTCCATCCTCCCTCTATCTCCCTCCCTCCTTCCTCCCTCCCTCCACCCCCCCTCTCTCTCCCCTCTCCATTCCCCTTCCATCCCTCCCTCCATCTCCTCCCTCTCTCTCCCTCCCTCCCTCCCTCCATCCATCCTCCCTCCCTCCACCCCCTCCCTCCCTCCCTCCCTCATCCCCCCTCCCTCCTCCATCCCCCCTCCCTTCCTCCATCCCCCTCCCTCCCTCTCTCCCTCCCTTCCATCAAGTTTGGGGAAGCAAATGTTCACCACAACAATGCACCTTTATAATAAGATAACCTACTATTCCTAAGTTGATGAGTAGATTGGGATAAATTGAGGATAATAAATCACTGTTTGCAAAAAATACTACAGTGTTCAATGCAGGCGTAGGCTATATCAGATACGTTTCTTTTTGTGTTTATAAACACATTTAATGTCATTTAGCGACTTACAGGGTGGCTTGGGGATTCAAAACAGCAACCTTTTGGTTACTGACCCAATGCTCTTAACCGCTAGGCTAACCCAACCTAACTCCAGGCTGTGAGACCTGCTGTAACCCAACCTAATCCCAGGCTTAGCCCTGTCTAACCCAACCTAACTCCAGACTGTGAGAGTTGCTCTAACCCAACCTAACCCCAGGCTTAGCCCTGTCTAACCCAACCTAATCCCAGGCTTAGCCCTGTCTAACCCAACCTAACTCCAGGCTGTGAGAGTTGCTCTAACCCAACCTAACCCCAGGCTTAGCCCTGCTCTAACCCAACCTAACTCCAGGCTGTGAGACCTGCTCTAACCCAACCTAACTCCAGGCTGTGAGACCTGCTCTAACCCAACCTAACCCCAGGCTTAGCCCTGCTCTAACCCAACCTAACTCCAGGCTGTGAGACCTGCTCTAACCCAACCTAACTCCAGGCTGTGAGACCTGCTCTAACCCAACCTAACTCCAGGCTGTGAGACCTGCTCTAACCCAACCTAACTCCAGGCTTAGCCCTGCTCTAACCCAACCTAACTCCAGGCTGTGAGACCTGCTCTAACCCAACCTAACTCCAGGCTGTGAGACCTGCTCTAACCCAACCTAACTCCAGGCTGTGAGACCTGCTCTAACCCAACCTAACTCCAGGCTTAGCCCTGCTCTAACCCAACCTAACTCCAGGTTTAGCCCTGCTCTAACCCAACCTAACCCCAGGCTGTGAGAGTTGCTCTAACCCAACCTAACTCCAGGCTGTGAGAGTTGCTCTAACCCAACATTAAACGCTAGGCTACCTGCTGCCCTTTCATGCAATTCTACTACACCTTAGGTCTGGAGACATTCGCAGAATCTTTTTAAATTCGAGACAAATTACAAGGTAGTATAGGCCTATAGGCTACTCCTGACAAAACAGATAAATAAAAACGACCTTGTCTAATTTATTCCTATGAAAAGGGGAGACAAATTGTACAATATGAAGTGTATTCAACGTGAATGAGGAGATGATTGACCAAAAACAAAGTCTCAAGTGGCACTGACTGACCCCTGTGATTACGCACAGCGCAATCACAGCGGATATGGACGATGCTCTCCGCTGGTGCCAATAAGATAGGCTACTATTCTCTCAAGGTGAGAATTTTTAAAGAAACTTTTTAACTTAAAGATAGATTAGAGTATTTTCATTGTGTTCTCTTTACAGCAATAGCCATGGGCTTTCCAAACCATGTTTTCCAGCCATTATATTTGGAAATATTGCGATATGCCTAGGCCTTTTTCAGCTGCTTTTCACTGACAGTCTCAACTCGACAATCACCCTGCCCAAGTTGCGGGGCCTTCCAACTGTAGGCTATGCGCTTGTGATATAAAATAATCCAACACTTTTTAAGAAGCGAATGATCTTCTGGGGCCAAATCATGCTTGCTGGTATACTAGCCTATTTTGAATTATTGTATTTATTTATATATAGACAGGAGTAATTACAGTTGAAGTCGGAAGTTTACATACACCTTAGCCAAATACATTTAAACTCAGTTTTTCACGATTCCTGGATCAATTTAGGATCACCACTTTATTTTAAGAATGTGAAATGTCAGAATAATAGTAGAGAGAATGATTTATTTCAGCTTTTATTTCTTTCATCACATTCCCAGTGGGTCAGAAGTTACACTCAATTAGTATTTGGTAGCATTGCCTTTAAATTGTTTAACTTGGGTCAAACGTTTCGGGTAGCCTTCCACAAGCTTCCCAAATTTTGGCCCATTCCTCCTGACAGAGCTGGTGTAACTGAGTCAGGTTTGTAGGCCTCCTTGCTCGCACACACTTTTTCAGTTCTGCCCACACATTTTCTGTAGGATTGAGGTCAGGGCTTTGTGATGACCACTCCAATACCTTGACTTTGTTGTCCTTAAGCCATTTTGCCACAACGTTGGAAGTATGCTTGGGGTCATTGTCCATTTGGAAGACCCATTTGCGACCAAGCTTTAACTTCCTGACTGATGTCTTGAGATGTTGCTTCAATATACCCACATCATTTTCCTTCCTCATGATGCCATCTATTTTGTGAAGTGCACCAGTCCCTCCTGCAGCAAAGCACCCCCACAGCATGATGCTGCCAACCCTGTGCTTCACGGTTGGGATGGTGTTCTTCGGCTTGCAAGCAAGCGTCCCCCTTTTTCCTCCAAACATAACGATGGTCATTATGGCCAAACAGTTCTATTTTTGTTTCATCAGACCAGAGGACATTTCTCCAAAAAGTACGATCTTTGTCCCCATGTGCAGTTTTTATGGCGGTTTTGGAGCAGTGGCTTCTTCCTTGCTGAGCGGCCTTTCAGGTTATGTCGATATAGGACTCGTTTTACTGTGGATATAGATACTTTTGTACCTGTTTCCTCCAGCATCTTCACAAGGTCCTTTGCTGTTGTTCTGGGATTGATTTGGACTTTTCGCACCAAAGTACGTTCATCTCTAGGAGACAGAACGCGTCTCCTTCCAGAGCGGTATGACGGCTGCGTGGTCCAATGGTGTTTATACTTGCATACTATTGTTTGTACAGATGAACGTGGTACTTTCAGGCGTTTGGAAATTGCTCCCAAGGATGAACCAGACTTGTGGAGGTCTACAATTTTTTTTCTGAGGTCTTGGCTGATTTCTTTTGATTTTCCCATGATGTCAAGCAAAGAGGCACTGAGTTTGAAGATAGGCCTTGAAATACATCCACAGATACACCTCCAATTGACTCAAATGATGTCAATTAGCCTATCAGAAGCTTCTAAAGCCATGACATCATTTTCTGGAATTTTCCAAGCTGTTTAAAGGCACAGTCAACTTAGTGTGTGTAAACTTCTGGAATTGTGAGACAGTGAAATTATAAGTGAAATAATCTGTCTGTCAACAATTGTTGGAGAAATTACTTGTGTCATGCACAAAGTAGATGTCCTAACTGACTTGCCAAAACTATATATTGGGCTCCCGAGTGGCGCAGTGGTCTAAGGCACTGCATCTCAGTGCTTGAAGCGTTACTACAGACCCGATTCCAGGCTGTATCACAACCGGCCGTGATTGGGAGTCCCATAGGGCGGCGCACAATTGGCCCAGCGTCGTCCGGGCTTGGCCGGTGTAGGCCGTCATTGTAAATAAGAATTTGTTCTTAACTGACTTACCTAGTTAAATAAGGTTAAATAAAAAATATAAAAAATAGTTTGATAAAAAAAAAACTTGTGGAGTGGTTGAAAAATGAGTTTTAATGACTCCAACCTAAGTTTATGTAAACTTCCGACTTCAACTGTATATAATTTTGGCAATTTAATTCAATTGACTTTGAATTAAATTGCCTATTGGACGTGTCGCCCTACCTCTGCTCTCTCTCTCTCTCTCTCTCTCTCTCTCTCTGTCTCTCTCTCTCTCTCTCTCTCTCTCTCTCTATTGAATCTCAGCCTTCAATACCATAGTGCCCTCTAAGCTCACCACAAAGCTCACAGCCCTGGGACTGAACTCTTCCCTATGCAACTGGGTCCTGGACTTCCTGATGGGCCTCCCCCAGGTGGTGAAGGTAGACAACATTACCTCCTCCACAATGATCCTCAACACGGGGGCCCCACAAGGGTGTGTCCTCAGTCCCTTCCTGTACTCGCTGTATACCCACGACTGCGTGGCCTCACACAGTTCCATCTCCATCATCAAGTTCGCTGACAACACAACAATAGGAGGCCTGATCACCAACAACAATAGGAGGCCTGATCACCAACAACAATAGGAGGCCTGATCACCAACAACGATAGGAGGCCTGATCACCAACAACGATAGGAGGCCTGATCACCAACAACGACGAGACGGCTATAGAGAGGAGGTAGGCACTCTGACGGTGTTTGTGCCAGGTAAACACCCTCTCCCTCAACGTCAGCAAAACAATGGAGCAGATTGTGGACTTCAGGAGGAACCAGGCTGGGCACGCCCCCATTCTCATCAATGGGGCCGCCGTGGAGACAGTAAAAAACGTAATGTTCCTCGGCGTACACATCTCCGAGCAGCTGAAATGGTCAAACCTCATGGACACCGTGGTGAAGGAAGACATTTGGCCTGTCCCCAAGGGCCCTCACAGTGTTCTACAGGAGCACCATTGAGAGCATATTGTCAGGCTGCATCACAGCCTGGTACAGTAACTCCACCGCCGCTGGCTGCAAGGCACTACAGAGGGTGGTACGCTCAGCCGAACCCACCATTGGGTGCAAACTGGCTGCCCTCCAGGACACCTACAACCCCAGGTGTCGCAGGAAGGCCAAGAAGATCATCAGGGACCTCAGCCACCCGAGCCACTGCCTGTTCTCCCCGTTTCCATCATGCGGGCAGTACAGATGCGGGCAATACAGGAGTACCATGCCTAAAACTAACAGACTGGCCAAAAACTTCTACCCCCAGACTATCAGGCTGCTGAACTTCTACCCCCAGACTATCAGGCAGCTGAACTTCTACCCCCAGACTATCAGGCAGCTGAACTTCTACCCCCAGACTATCAGGCAGCCACCACTACCTTTGACTGATCTGTCCATGGAACATTCTTCCAAGAGTCTCGATGATCATCCAGGTGCTTCCAGGTACTTTTTTGGCAAACCATTATGTCTGGCGAAAACCAAACACTGCATTCCACAGTAAGAACCTCATACCAACGGTCAAGCATGGTGGTGGTGGTGTGATGGTTTTGGGATGCTTTGCTGCCTCAGGACCTGGACGACTTGCCTTAATAGAAGGAACCATGAATTCTGCTGTGTATCAGATAATTCTACAGGAGAATGTCAGGCCATCCGTCTGTGAGCTGAAGCTGAAGCGCAGCATGCAGCTAGACAATGATCCAAAACACACAATCTACATCAGAATGGTTAAAAAGCAACACATTTGAAGTTTTGGAATGGCCTAGTCAAAGTCCAGACCTAATCCCAATTGTGATGTTGTGGCAGGACTTGAAATGAGCAGTTCATCCTTGAAAACCCACAAATGCCGCTGAGTTAAAGCAGTTCTGCATATAAGAGTGGGCCAAAATTCATCCACAGCAATGTCAGAGACTGATCAAAGCATTTGATTGCAGTCATTGCAGCTAAAGGTGGCACAACCAGTTATTACATGTAAGGGGGCAATTACTTTTTAATACAGGGGAATTGGGTGTTGCATAACTTTGTTAATTAAATAAATACATGTTTTTGTTATTTGTAAACTCAGGTTCTCTTTATCTATTATTAGGTTTTGGTTGAAGATCTGATAACATTCAGTATCAAAAATAGAGAAAATCAGAAAGGGGGCAAATATTTTTTCATGGCAGTGTATATAATGTACATTTTGCGTCATAGTTTTTTTATGTTCTTCTCAGAGATCTATTTTAGCTGAAGGCACAATTTTAGACCTTGTGTACGGTGCTGGTTTTCCTCACTTGAAATTCTTGGCCTCTTCTACGGAAAAGACACCTCATCAGCACTATTCTGTTGGAGTGTTCCCCTCAAACGGGCTCTGATGCTTTGCTGCTGGGCTCTGCTTCAAACACTATTTAGACCTTCCAAACACACATGCAGGCACGCACACACACACACACACACACACACACACACACACACTTCCTGCCACCAACATCCTCCTTCGGTGGAAAATGTAGTAATGGTCCGTTCCTCTCCCCCATATATAAACATACAGACAAGCCAGGGGAAAACGTTGCACGAAAATGTCCCTCTATTTGTGGCTGGGTGAGCATTAATATTGGCTTGTACAGTATGCCTTTATAACAAGCAATAACATGCAAATTGGCCAAAAACCCAGGGCTCATTAAATAAAACATGGGAATAAGGACAAAGTGTGCTCCTGTTGCATATTCATAATGATGATGAGAGTGCTGGTTTAATACAGTCGCTGGAGGAGTTGGGCGGGTTGGATGTTTTGTTCAGCATGGATCTTCCATCCATTGAGAGGTGTATGGTTCTGTATTATTCTGCAGAGAGTGGCCTGGGTGTAGCCTGGTTCAACCAAACTGAACACTGCACTCACCACTGTTGAAAGTTGACCTGTCTAGTTTACCAGTCTAGTTTACTAGGCTAGGGTCAGGGTGCAGGGAGAGACATGGATACTGAGTTGCCAGGGAATGGACACATCCATCTAGGAGCCAGCAGCAGAGCCAGGAGGGGAGGAGGGGTCCACATTGCATTGTAGAGCTGAGCCGGCTGATCAGTTGCCAAGAGTGACAGAGTGGAGCCCTTCAGAAGAGTGCGACTGTGACGGGCAGTGTTCATTAGGGCTCAAGCCCCCGCTAAATGGAGTCCAACTAGGGGTGGTTCGCCGAGACGCACGCACACACACACATACACACACCATTTAGTTTGGTCAAAGAGTTGGGGGGCAGAGCTCATTAGAGTAATACCCAGCATGCTTTGCAACCGTACATCTGTACATTTACATTTTGGTCATTTAGCAGATGCTTTAATCGAGAGCGTCTTCAGTCAGTGCATTCAACTTAGATAAACAACCGCAAGTAATCACAAGTAAAAAGTTTATGTAACCGTAACTGAGAATAACATTGTAGTTAAACTGGTCTGTGGTTAGTTCACTGTACTTTAACAACTGCTGGTTTAGGAACTTGCAGAGAAGCTTATGGATGAATAAGAAGCAAATGTGAAAGCTCCCTACTGAAATCTTCACTATTCTGTTGTTAATTGGAAATAAAACTTTTGAATGTAAAGAAGTTTGGATGAATGCAGCTCAGAGAGCTAGAACTGACACAATTGATTTGTTTAGGAGGTAATTGAGTTTAAACACGATTAGCTGAAAACATTTTGTCAATTTGACATTATTATTATTATTATTTCTCAATTCAATAGTGTTTCAATAATTCAACTAAATTTAAGTAGATCTGTGTTAATAATTGAATGTAAAAATAACCTGTTTCCATTAGGTGTAACCACTGTCCACGCACGCACACACACACACACTCCAGTCAGAAGCAGGCAGGGCTGAGCAGAGCGTGGGCGCTGATAGCCTCAGCCACTGTATTGATGGGTTCTTAGAGTACAGCAGGGATGAGGAGGAGAAAGAGAGATGGGGAGAGAAAGAGAGAGAGAGAGAGAGAGAGAGAGAGAGAGAGAGAGAGAGAGAGAGAGAGAGAGAGAGAGAGAGGCAGAGAGAGAGAGAGGCAGAGAGAGAGCGAGAGAGAGAGAGAGGCAGAGAGAGAGAGAGAGAGAGAGAGAGAGAGAGAGGCAGAGAGAGAGAGAGAGAGAGAGAGAGAGAGAGAGAGAGAGAGAGAGAGAGAGAGAGAGGCAGAGAGAGAGAGAGAGAGAGAGAGAGAGAGCAGAGAGAGATAGAGAGAGAGAGAGAGAGAGAGGCAGAGAGAGAGAGAGAGAGAGAGAGAGAGAGAGAGAGAGAGAGAGAGAGAGAGAGAGAGAGAGGCAGAGAGAGAGAGAGAGAGAGAGAGAGAGAGAGAGAGAGAGGCAGAGAGAGAGAGAGGCAGAGAGAGAGAGAGAGAGAGAGAGAGAGAGAGAGAGAGAGAGAGAGAGAGAGAGAGAGAGAGAGAGAGAGAGAGAGAGAGAGAGAGAGAGAGAGAGAGAGAGAGAGAGAGAGAGAGAGAGAGAGGCAGAGAGAGAGGGAGAGAGAGAGAGAGAGAGAGAGAGAGAGAGAGAGAGAGAGAGAGAGAGAGAGAGAGAACTGGACTGTCATCCAGGTCTGCTGTGGACGACTCATGGATTGCCTGCAGCTGATCAATGCCTCAGCACAATGTTTCAACCAGCATGTTATACACATGGGCTTGACTTTCCATTGAGCTGTGATTATTTACCTGTATAGTGGCTTATACACTATACAATACATTATTATGTTTCCCACCAGTGTGCTTCATTAACCCCACTAGCAAAATATAACATGCCATACAATGCTCCTTTATCTTGTCTTGTGATGGTATCCAGTGATGGACTGATGTTTGCTGCTGTGTTCAGCGCTCGTTGAGTGCCTTGAAAAGACAGTGGATGTATCATAGATGGCACTCTATTCCCCATGTAGTGCACTACTTTTGACCAGAGTGTAATGGTCCCTGGTTAAAAGTAGTGCACTACATAGGGATTAGAGTGCCATTTCAGACGCGGCCTCAGTGTTTGTCACATTCCTATGGTGGTTTGCTCTGTCATTCACTTGTTTGCCTCCCAAATACCCGGCTGAAATGCTATCAGCTATCAGATGATTTTTTAATAATCGATCCATAACCGAACCGACCTCAAAAAGCACTAATCGCTCAGCACTAACCGACAGACAGACAGACAGACAGACAGACAGACAGACAGACAGACAGACAGACAGACATACAGACAGACAGACAGACAGACAGACAGACAGAGAAACAGACATACAGACAGTTTTGATATTGTGTAATGTGTATTAGGAACAGGTGATGTAAGAATAACGCAGGAGAGTTTTTAGGTAACACTGTCTGAAGGATACCTTCATAACCCATAAATAACCCATTCATAACCCATACATAACACATTCATAACCCATACATAACCCATTTATAACCCATACATAACACATTCATAACCCATACATAACACATTCATAACCCATACATAACACATTCATAACCCATACATAGCACATTCATTATCCATACATAACACATTCATAACCCATACATAACACATATGTAGTATTTTTGTAATTTATTTTTTGTGTCTGCAACCGCAAGTTTATATTTTTGTTTTGTCTTGTGGTTGAGGTTAGCACTTATAAAATGCTTAGTTACTGCTTATGAAAGTCCTTATGTAGGTAGCCTTCAAATAAAGCATGACGGATTTGGTCTCAATTTGGCGGGTGTGAGACTCCACACACACCGACTGCACAGTTTTAGACCTGGTGCTGGTTTTCCTCACTTGAAATTATTGGCCTCTTCTGCGGAACAGACACCTCATCAGCACTATTCTGTTGGAGTGTTCCCCTCTGATACTTTGCTGCTGGGCTCTGCTTCAAACACAACTTAGAACTACCAACACACACTCGCACACACACAAACCGACACCCCCCACACCCACCCACACACACCTCGTTACCACTCCACCATGCAAAACCATATACGAATGAGAGGCCCCGTCATCCCCCTTTTGTGGAAAATTGTAGTCATGATCCGTTCCTCTCCCCCCATATATAAACACTGTTAAACATACACTGAGTATACCAAACACTAAGAACACCTTCCTAACATTGAGTTGCACCCCACCTTTTATGCCCTCAGAACAGCCTCAATTTGTCGGGCATGGACTCTACAAGGTTCTTAATGTTTTGTATACCCTTTGTATATAAACACTGTTATACATATATACAGTGGGGAGAACAAGTATTTGATACACTGCCGATTTTGCAGAAAAACTAACAGGTCTGTGAGAGCCGGAATTCTTACTGGTTGGTATGTGATCAAATACTTATGTCATGCAATAAAATGCAAATGAATTACTTAAAAATCATACAATGTGATTTTCTGGATTTTTGTCTCTCACAGTTGAAGTGTACCTATGATAAAAATTACAGACCTCTACATGCTTTGTAAGTAGGAAAACCTGCAAAATCGGCAGTGTATCAAATACTTGTTTTCCCCACTGTAAACGCTGTTACACATGCACTGAGTGTACAAAACATTATGAACATGACATAGACTAACCAGGTAAATCCAGGTGAAAACTATGATCCCTTATGTAGGAAGCCTTCATATAAAGCATTACAGATTTGAGCTCCTCACACACACACACACACACACACACACACACACACACACACACACAGCCTATATATCCAGCTCAGTGTTCTGTGTGTTTTATTTGTTGTTTTCCTGCGACTGTCACACACATCTTCCGATGGGCTAACTGGAGCATACAGCCGCTCCCCCACTCCCCTCCTCTTTCATGTTGCTTCTCATCCCTCTCTTCCAGTGCTCCGGGGGCTATCAGATGAGACAGTGGGAGTTGGCGTTGGCGAGACTGCTCTGTCTTGTTAGATGAGCTTGTGTGTGTGTGTGTGTGTGTGTGTTGAACTACACGTGCGTGCTTGGGCCTGCATTATTTGAGTGGTTTTTGGACGCGTCACAATTAACACGCCCGTTTGATTCAAAGCTTCTCTCTCTCTCCCTCTCTCTCTCTCGTTCTCTCTCTCTCTTGCCGGACGAGAACGAAAACAGGATTTGCCTTCCTTCCTCCAGGAGAGCGATCCATACAGACTGGTCACTAATTAATTTCAGGAGGCTGAGCATTCTAACGAGTTCATTATTCCAGCCCTGTTTCTGGAGTAATTACCATTTTGTGTCCCAAATGATTCAATACAGGGCGCTCTTGTCAAACTAAGCGGAGCGTGAATTTGGATAAATATTTGCATACGCGTGAGTGCTGCGCGACTGACTACGTTAGGAAAGGCCGGCTCGCTTTGTGACAGCCTGAGAAATTGGAGTGGACTTGTTGTTGAGTGGCCGAGCCGTTGCCGGGCTGTTGCCACAGTGCTCACAGCGATGGTCCGTCACCTCAGATGTTAGTGTGTGTCGTTTGATTGGACCAGGAGGAGGAGGCTGGTTTTTGGCAGGGTGGATGACTGGTGGAAGAAGATGGGTTTTCTCCATGGCTGGCTGCTGAAAGGATGACTGACTGGGAAGATGTTGAACTACTGACCCCAACTGTACACATCTCTTGCATCTTGTTAGTCCATGTAAACATATAGCTGAACATGATAGACTGACCAGGTGAATCCGTGTGAAAGCTATGATCCCTTATTGATGTCACCTGTTAAATCCACTTCAATCAGTGTAGATGAAGGGGAGGAGACAGATAAGTGCCGTAGCACTTACAAACAGACATGTATGGCAATCAAAAAGGGATAAAAAAAAATCAATAATTCATGCCATTCTTTTCATCCATCAGTCTTCCAGCTGTTGCTTGTATATACCATCATTGTGTAATTGATTGTTGTACAGTATATTTCATATTTGGAAGGAGTATACCATTAGTTTGGCTCTAATGAGAATTTGTTAAAACTTTGAATCGGGTAGATACGTTTTTTGTTTATTTTCTGTCCCAAAAAATAAATAATGGAGTGGATGGATGATGTCTGCGGGATGAATATTTAGTTGCTTGGCAACAGTTATTGGCATTCGCCGGGAACCTTCGAGTAAAGTGGGTGGAGGGCGAGAGGAGGGAGAGAGAAGGGAGAGGAGGGGGGGGGGAACCAAATAGGTTTGTATGGACAAATAGCCATTTCCCCTGATATAAACTGACCCCTTTGTTGTGAAAGAATGGCCCATATGCACCAGATTTTGATTAGGAACTACTGGAGATTGTTTGAATGTTTGAATTGTTGAATGTTCCACTTCTTATGTCAACCACAACCCTTTAACTTCCGAGATTGATTTATTCTGTGATTGCTTGATTCATTTTATTACAGTGTCATTCATCCATCTTCATGATGCCCAGCCCACATGGGCTTATAAGACATTCAGTGGCGATTTTAACATGTAAATCTTGGTGGGGCAAAAAAATAAAATTTGCTATGCATGTCAGCAAAGCCACTACATAACACAACACTAAACAATACATTAGTTGTACTATAACGGTGACAAACGGTGCCCACAAACTGTTAGGGCCTATATACAGCTGTCCCAACAGCAGTCCCAACATTTTACCACTGCTACACCTGGATATCAGCGGAGCTTTGTCTGGCAGTGAAACAGTTAATTCAGCCTCATTTACTGCCTTTAAAAAAAACATAGCTGATATGGCTGACTTGCTTAAACAAATGTGGTTTCTAATGACAATCGAGATGTACAAACTATGGCATAAGGGGAAGACAAGCGGATAAGAGGCAATCTGTAATTTCGATTACTAGATTACAGCATCGATTACTAAATGCTGTTCTTGTACTAATCTCACTGCATCTCCCCTCCAAGTCTCCGACCACTACTTTGTATCCTTTTCTCTCTCGCTCTCCTCCAACACTACTCACTCTGCCCCTACTCAGATGGTAATGTGCCGTCACAACCTTCGCTCTCTCTCTCCCGCTACTCTCTCCTCTTCCATCCTATCATCTCTTCCCTCTGCTAAATCCTTCTCCCTCCGATCTCCTGATTCTGCCTCCTCAACCCTCCTCTCCTCCCTTTCTGCATCTTTTGACTCTCTATGTCCCCTATCCTCCCGGCCGGCTCAGTCCTCCCCTCCTGCTCCGTGGCTTGACGACTCATTGCGAGCTCACAGAAGAGGGCTCCGGGCAGCTGAGCGGAAATGGAGGAAAACTAGACTCCCTGCGGACCTGTCATCTTTTCACTCCCTCCTCTCTTCCTCTGTTTCCGCTGCCAAAGCCACTTTCTACCACTCTAAATTTCAAGCCTCTGCCTCTAACGCTAGGAAGCTCTTTGCCAACTTCTCCTCCCTGCTGAATCCTCCTCCTCCTCCCCCTCCCTCCTCCCTCTCTGTGGATGACTTCGTCAACCATTTTGAAAAGAAGGTTGATGACATCCGATCCTCATTTATTAAGTCAAATGACACCGCTGGTCCTGCTCACACTGCCCTACCCTATGCTTTGACTTCTTTCTTCCCTCTCTCTCCAGATGAAATCTTGCGACTTGTGACGGCCGGCCGCCCAACAACCTGCCCGCTTGACCCTATCCCCTCCTCTCTTCTCCAGACTATTTCCGGAGACCTTCTCACTTACCTCACCTCGCTCATCAACTCATCCTTGACTGCTGGCCATGTCCCTTCCGTCTTCAAGAGAGCGAGAGTTGCACCCCTCCTCAAAAAACCTACACTCGATCCCTCCGATGTCAACAACTACAGACCAGTATCCCTTCTTTATTTTCTCTCCAAAACTCTTGAGCGTGCCGTCTCTAGCCAACTCTCCTGCTATCTCTATAAGAATGACCTTCTTGATCCAAACCAGTCAGGTTTCAAGACTTGTCATTCAACTGAGACTGCTCTTCTCTGTGTCACGGAGGCTCTCCGCACTGCTAAAGCTAACTCTCTCTCCTCTGCTCTTATTCTTTTAGACCTATATGCTGCCTTTGATACTGTGAACCATCAGATCCTCCTTTCCACCCTCTCCGAGTTGGGCATCTCCGGCGCTGCTCACTTTTGGATTGCGTCCTACCTGACAGGTTGCTCCAGTCTCCGCACCACGTGCTCTCACCACTGGTGTCCCCCAGGGCTCAGTTCTAGACCCTCTTCTATTCTCTCTATACACCAAGTCACTTGGCTCTGTCATATCCTCACATGGTCTCTCCTATCATTGCTACGCAGACGACACACAATTCATTTTCTCCTTTCCCCCTTCTGATAACCAGGTGGCGAATCGCATCTCTGCATGTCTGGCAGACATATCAGTGTGGATGTCGGATCACCACCTCAATCTGAATCTCGGCAAGACGGAGCTGCTCTTCCTCCTGGGGAAGGACTGCCCGCTCCATGATCTCGCCATCACGGTTGACAACTCCATTGTGTCCTCCTCCCAGAGTGCAAAGAACCTTGGTGTGACCCTGGACAACACCCTGTCGTTCTCTGCTAACATCAAAGCGGTGACCCGATCCTGCAGATTCATGCTCTACAACATTCACAGAGTACAAACCCTACCTTACACAGAAAGCGGCACAAGTCCTAATCCAGGCACTTATCCAGAACGCTGCAGCCCGTCTGGTGTTCGACCTTCCCAAGTTCTCTCATGTCACCCCGCTCCTCCGCACACTCCACTGGCTTCCAGTTGAGGCTCGTATCTACTACAAGACCATGGTGCTTGCCTACGGAGCTGTGAGGGGAACGGCACCTCCTTACCTTCAGGCTCTGATCAGACCCTACACCCAAACGAGAGCACTGCCTTCATCATCTCTGGCCTGCTAGCTCCCCTACATCTACAGAAGCACAGTTCCCGCTCAGCCCAGTCAAAGCTATTTGCTGCTCTGGCACTCCAATGGTGGAACAAGCTCCCCCACGATGCCAGGACAGTGGAGTCACTGACCACCCTCCGGAGAAACTTGAAACCCGACCTCTTTAAGGAATACCTGGAATAGTATAAAGTAATCATTCCCCCACCCCCCCATAAAATAAATAAAGAAAATGCGATTTCCAGCTTGTTGTGTAATGCTTATGCACCTATACGTTTTATCTATAATTTCTCTTCATTATTTATCTTCATATGACAAGCATTAAAAAGGATTTGCCAGCAGATTGTCGACTTGATTCATGATGATGACTGCTAGCTAAGAATTTGAAAGTATGATGTTGACATGATCAGTCCAATCAAAGCTACTGTAGATATAACATGATTTGACGTCATTTTATCTGTGGCGAATGACCTTGAGCCTTCTTGGATGGGCACTTCTAATATAACTCTATGGCAGCACCCAAGGGGCTTGAATTTTTTTGGTCTACCCTTAGACTTGGCGAGGATGTACTGTCCCCACGAGTGACAGAACACTGAGCTAATCATGGTGCAACTAGAGAACATTACCAACACCTACGCTCCGTATTTTCCGCTGGCTGCCCCACCACCACAGAAAGCACTGCTTGTCTTCAGCAAACTGTTTGCGGGATTTCTTGTGCATCATCTTTAGAAGAGGCTTCCTTCTGGGACGACAGCCATGCAGACCAATTTGATGCAGTGTGCGGCGTATGGTCTGAGCACTGACAGGCTGACCCCCCACCCCTTCAACCTCTGCAGCAATGCTGGCAGCACTCATACGTCTATTTCCCAAAGACAACCTCTGGATATGACGCTGAGCACGTGCACTCAACTTCTTTGGTCAACCATGGCGAGGCCTGTTCTGAGTGGAACCTGTCCTGTTAAACCGCTGTATGGTCTTGGCCACCGTGCTGCAGCTCAGTTTCAGGGTCTTGGCAATCTTCTTATAGCCCAGGCCATCTTTATGTAGATTAACAATTCTTTTTTTCAGATCCTCAGAGAGTTCTTTGCCATGAGGTGCCATGTTGAACTTCCAGTGACCAGTATGAGGGAGTGTGAGAGTGATGACACCAAATGTAACACACCTGCTCCCCATTCACACCCGAGACCTTGTAACACTAACAAGTCACATGACACCGGGGAGGGAAAATGGCTAATTGGGCCCAATTTGGACATTTTCACTTAGGGGTGTACTCACTTTTGTTGCCAGCGGTTTAGACATTAATGGCTGTGTGTTGTGTTATTTTGAGGGGACAGCAAATTTACACTGTTATACAAGCTGTACACTACTTTACATTGTAGCAAAGTGTCATTTCTTCAGTGTTGTCACATGAAAAGATATACTCAAATATATACAAAAATGTGAGGGGTGTACTCACTTTTGTGAGATACTGTATATATATATAGATATATATATATATTCTTTTTTTTTTTTTTTTGCCCCACCTGCCCTTAGTGACGGGTCGCCACTGAAGATATTGTATTTGCTGTAGCAAAATAAAATGATCATTCTTACATGTACAGTACTTACACATTTGTATTCCTATTGAAATCAAAACCATTGAAACACAAAACAAAAACTTTCAGTCCCGTGCATTTCAGGTTTGATCAACAGAATGTGTCTGGTGTTGAATTTCTACCGTTGAGAGTTGTAACTGTTTATTCTGTGTGGAATGTTCAGGCCTTTATTCCACTTGAACCACTCTACTACTTATTCCACTTTGTCCCTATCCGTCCCTGTCCCGTCCCTGTCCCGTCCCCGACCCATCCCTGTGGCTTCCTTCCTAAAACCCTGGAGACACTGATGTGTGCTTTCCTAACTCCGTACCCATTTCCTCCGTGTTCAGATTTGTGTTCCTGATATTTATAATCTCTGAGCTAATTGTATTTTCCGACTCAAATCAGTTTAGTGCATGTTTTCTGTAATAGCTTTGGCTGGGTGGCTGCAGCTCTGCAGCCAGAGGCCCCTTCCTGAGTGTTGGAGGGATGGCTCTCATTTGGGGACTAACAGGGACTGCTTCCCAAACTGCATCCTATTCCCTACATAGTTCCCCATGGGCCCTGGTCAAAGTACTGCAATATGTAGGGAATAGGGTGCCATTTGGGACACATTCAGTCACCGTGGGTCCTTCAATGGGCTGCAGATTATTTGTGAGGGATAGGTGGATGGGTGCAGATGGGCTATGCTGTGACACATAACCTGCGTTCCAAATGGCACCCTATTCCCTATTTAGTGCCTATGTTGGTCAAAAGCAGTGCACTATGTAGGGAATAGAGTGCCATTTGTGATGCATCACGGATGTCTCGCAATAACACAGAGTACACGCTGCACAGGGATTTAGCTTGGATTCTCATTTAGAGAGAGCAAGATTGTGGGGGAATGAGGCTTAGTTACCTAGAATCAAGATTGGATGTGAATGCTTGAACAATGTCCTGACCTTCTCATATTGAACCTAGTTAGTTACTAGGATGTTGTTAATCTGAAGTGAGGTGGGGGTGGGGGGTGGGGGGGTGGGGGGGTTGTAAATAGCATAATTCATTACATTTACATTTACATTTTTGTCATTTAGCAGACGCTCTTATCCAGAGCGACTTACAATTAGTGCGTTCATCTTAAGATCGCAAGGTCAGACAACAACACATCACAATCATACAGTATCATGTACATTTTCCTTCAACAAAGTATTTATCAGCAAAGTCAGTGCTAGTGGGAAAAGAGAGGTGCTGGGTTGGCGAGAGTTGGGGTCGCCATGAGAGTTATTTAAGATACTCTTCAAAGAGATAGGGTTTCACAAATTTGCGGCATTCTGGGTAAGTTGTAGGGGTTTGAGGGCACAAGCGGGGAGCCCAGCCAACAGAGAGTTGCAGTAGTCTAGACGGGAGATAACAAGTGCCTGGATTAGGACCTACTCCACTTCCTGTGTGAGTAAAGGTCATACTTGTCATCATCATCATCATCATCATCATCATCATCAACGTTATCATCATCATCATCACCCTCATCATCATCACCATCATCATCATCAACATTATCATCATCATCAACGTCATCATCATCAACGTTATCATCATCAACGTTATCACCATCATCATCATCAACGTTATCATCATCATCATCATCATCAACGTTATCATCATCATCACCATCATCATCATCACCATCATCATCACCATCATCATCATCCTCATCATTCATATCATGTTAATATCACATTTCCTTCTGGTAGTAGGCTACACTATGTAAAGCTAGCTACGTACACTGAGTGTACAAAACATTATGAACACCTGCTCTTTCCATGACATAGACCCCACCCCCACCCCCACGGCCACTTGGGAAAACAACTATCAGTATTCCTCCTCTGTACGGCATAACCTTGGAGATTGCGTCACCTTCCCTAATGCTCATCCTGAGGGTCTATGATGACTCTCCTCTCATGTCCCGGGGTCTGATGAAACCACTAATTTCCTTCACCTCTCAGAGGTCTTCTTCTGATGTCCTTGGCACCGACAGAGATAAAAGATGATCAATGATTTTACTGTTACTTATCTTTTTCCTCACCGATTTCACTTTGATTATTTTGCTGCTTTTATTTCTTCCCTTTATTAATCCACTTGATACTTCCTGCTTGTTTTTCTGTTTTCGTTTGTTGTTTTACTGTAAAGTGTTTTGCGATTTTAAATGGACTTTAAATAAAGTTTGATTTGATTTGAATATAACATTATAAGGAACTCCAGTAAACATGCCTAGCGTAGAGCAGGTTCATTTTACCTCACATCAATACACATACAAATAATACATGTCAGTGACATGTGATGGACCCCCTATACAGAATCATATCCCTACCTACCGCCTAGTTGAAAGGACCTGTAACCCACTTCCTCATTAATCTTCCTGCTAGACGGGTCTATGGGATTTATAATGGGATGACTCCATTCCGGTTACGTACAGATCCGTGCTGGAGCCTCCGTTGCCTTCAGGTCTTCTGATGTGATGGTTAGAAGACAGGAAACAACGTCTGCTGCTTGCAGCTCGTTAGCCAGGCGTAATGGGGTGACTTAGAGAGCGATGGATGGCGAGCGAGACAAAGAGACAGATAGGCAGGCAGACATACAGGCAGATATACAGACAGACAGACAAACACACAAGACAGACAAGCGCCAAGGCAGACAGAAAGACAGACGGGAACAGCCCTGCCAGCAGGCACAGACACATGGATGGTACGAAGATCAACACATGGATGGTACGAAGATCAACACATGCCTGCCTGCCTTGGGTTTATTATGGCTCTTAAAGTTTGATGGGTTCTTAGATCTTAGAGCTTTCATTTCCATTTCTATGCCCTGACTTCAGTCTGGTGTAGTCTAGTGGAGCCTGAGAGTTAAGGAACATCTCACACACTTACAGGGTCAAATTAAAGTTGTATCACTTATAACTAGGAACACAAAGAACATACTGTAATAATCAGACTGTAATAATCATGCGGTAATAATCATACTGTAATATTCATACTGTAATAATCATACTATAATATAATGAATGCACCCATGACTGGATAAAAGCGTATGTTAAATGGCATAAACTATACTATTATATTTTATTTTATTATCAGTAGATGACTGCTCTAGTGCATTGACAGGCTTGTGAAATGTACGACTGTTTCCTTCATCAGTTGTCGCTGGACTGTGTTTTGCCCCCCCACAACCCCCACCCACACCTGCCTGCCAGTATCATTTCATCGTCTGTCCTTCCTGGTGGATTGAGGAGGAAGTTCACCGGCGTGTCGACTGCAGCAACAGGAGATACCAAGCCCTCCTCCTTTACCTTGCTCTCCCTGCCATGTCCACCCACGTTCGGTTCATTCTCATCTGCTCAGGCCATCATGGATCCTCCAGACATTCTCTTCCATTCCTCTTTTATCCCGTGTCTGAGAAGAGATTCTTCCTTTGGCTGTGAGAAGACATCCCATTTTTCACGTGTACTGCAAACTTGTCTTACAGTACTGTAAGGGTTCTGTTGAATGCTGACTACTACGTAACACAATAACAGGGCTTTATTGATTATGCTTATGATCTATCCTTGGTGTTCTTAGAAAACCAAAGCAAAGCAAAATAATTTTTTCCCTTACCAGTGCCTATGTTATTAATACTTTCTGCAATGGAAATGACTGTCTCTTTTTTTTATAGATAATGATATAAGAGCCTTCAATCAAGTTCAGCTCTTTTGTTTGCTTGTTTGTTTTGTGCACGTGTGTGTGTATGTGTGTGTGTTATGTGTGTGCATGTTTGCATCCCTGAGCACATCTGTGCGTGTGTTTGTGTGTGTGTGGTCTTGTCAGGGTTTGCATGCCTGCTGTACCGATCTCAACGTTATAAATAGGCACCATCAATCACAGGAATGTCCTTCATTTGGCATGCGCCAGTCACTCCTGAGGCTAGGGGGAAATGCATATTCACAGTTAAACAATGAGTGTCACTCAACCAGCTCCCTGTAGACACATAGCAGCTGTGAAGGGTAGGCTGCTATTGACTTTCCAAGTGGAAGAACCCACTGAGTGAGTGGCGTGAAAGAAAGACCACATTTTTATAGAAGAGACAGATTAGTTAACTGGGGAGGAGAGAGAGGGAAGTGGAGGGAGGGAGGGAGGGAGGGAGGGAGGGAGGGAGAGAGAGAGAGAGAGAGAGAGAGAGAGAGAGAGAGAGAGAGAGAGAGAGAGAGAGAGAGAGAGAGAGAGAGAGAGAGAGAGAGAGAGAGAGAGAGAGAGAGAGAGAGAGAGAGAGAGTGTGTTTAGTGTCTAGATCCCTGGTCCCTATGCTCGGTAGGCCAAATTCCTGTTCAGTAAACTGCTACGTGACTTGGACAGAAAGGCCATGGGACATAGCTTCAGGCAGTAGCCTCCCAGGAAAAAAGGGATAAATGGTGGAAACAACATTTGCCACATGTTGAGATTTTATTTTCACTATTTTCCAATGAATAAACTTGAGATTGTGTTTATTAGGTGAGATTGCATTGGCCCTCTCCTGTTTGGGGCATGACCGGCAAAGCAGTATTGAGTTTTCTCATTTTGCATGGTTAGTAAATTTGATTTGCACAACAGATCCATTTTGGTGGCAAGACCAGGGAAAGAAGTCCAGGGAGAGAGGTCAAGGGAGAGAGGTCCATGGAGAGAGGTCCATGGAGAGAGGTCCAGGGAGAGAGGTCCAGGGAGAGAGGTCCAGGGAGAGAGGTCAAGTGAGAGCGGTCCAGGGAGAGAGGTCCAGGGAGAGAGGTCCAGGGAGAGAGGTCCAGGGAGAGCGGTCCAGGGAGAGAGGACCAGGGAGAGAGGTCCAGGGAGAGAGGTCCAGGGAGAGAGGTCCAGGGAGAGCGGTCCACGGAAAGAGGTACAGGGAGAGAGGTCCAGGGAGAGCGGTCCAGGATGAGAGGTCCAGGGAGAGAGGTCCAGGGAGAGAGGTCCAGGGAGAGAGGTCCAGGGAGAGCGGTCCACGGAAAGAGGTACAGGGAGAGAGGTCCAGGGAGAGCGGTCCAGGATGAGAGGTCCAGGGAGAGAGGTCCAGGGAGAGCGGTCCAGGGAGAGAGGTCCAGGGAGAGAGGTCCAGGGAGAGAGGTCCAGGGAGAGATGTCCAGGGAGTGACCTCCAGGGAGCAACATCCAGGGAAAGAGGAAGAAAAGGCTAGGGGCCGTCCCAAATGCCATCCTGTTCTCTATATAGTGCACTACTTTTGACCAGGGTCCTATGGGGTGCCATTCGGGATGGGCTGTAGCTGCTGAACCTGTTTTTAAAGGCCATATTAATAGGGGTCAGGGGACTGATGGGAGATAGTGGAGCTCACTGTTTGGACTTTAATGACATTTGGGGAAAGTCTGTTTCCGGGGAGGCTAAGCTAATCAGCCTTGTTTCTTCTTTATTGTCCTCAGGAGGAATGCAGACTTAGAGTCAGGCTGGAACAGCTAGGAGGCTAGGAAATTGTCTGGATGTGAACAAGCACAGAGGAGATTTTATTTTCTGTTTTATGGACGATCTTAGAAGTTCTTTCTCACATAGGCTAAGACAACTACAGGTATGAATGGTAAAGCCAGCCTTGTCTCCTCCCACGGAAGCTGTCAAGACGAACAGCCACAGTCACATACACACATGCACACATTCGCACACACAGTCACAGTCACACACACACACACACACACACACACACACACGCACGCACGCACGCACGCACGCACACAGGAGAGCAGAGAAAGGAAGTCAAGTGAATGTGTGTTGAGTGTTGACCCAGAAAACCCTGTTTTACAGGCTGTGGGACTGGCCCTCTAAATGCCAACATGTCATGTGACATGGAGCATACGAGCAGTATAGAGAAGAGACGGGGTGAAGACAGGGTGACATGTCTCCCATACACAAAAAATGTATGCACGCATGACTGTAAGTCGCTTTGGATAAAAGCGTCTGCTAAATGGCATATTATTATATTATTATATGTACCATGACGGTGGAAGAGATGGGAGATTAGAGAAGAGGGGTGAGAGGAGAAGGGGACAGGAGGGAGAGCAGGGGGGGGCAGGATCGGAGAAAGAGGAGGAGGGAGAGGGATGAGAGGAGGGGTGAGAGGTGAGGGGGACAGGAGGGAGAAAGGGGAGGAGTGAGAGGATAGGAGAAGAGTGAGAGGGGTGAGAGGAGGGGTTATATGATAGGAGAAGAGTGAGAGGAGTGAGAGGAGGGGTTACAGGATAGGAGAAGAGTGAGAGGGGTGAGAGGAGGGGTGAGAGGTGAGGGGGACAGGAGGGAGAAAGGGGAGGAGTGAGAGGATAGGAGAAGAGTGAGAGGGGTTAGAGGAGGGGTGAGAGGAGGGGTTACAGGATAGGAGAAGAGGGAGAGTGGTGAGAGGAGTGGTGAGAGGAGAGGGGGACAGGAGGGAGAAAGGAGAGGAGTGAGAGGGGGTGAGAGGAGGGGTGAGAGGAGGGGTTACAGGATAGGAGAAGAGTGAGAGGGGTGAGAGGAGTGGTGAGAGGAGGGGTTACAGGATAGGAGAAGAGTGAGAGGGGTGAGAGGAGGGGTGAGAGGAGGGGTTACAGGATAGGAGAAGAGTGAGAGGGGTGAGAGGAGGGGTTACAGGATAGGAGAAGAGTGAGAGGGGTGAGAGGAGGGGTGAGAGGAGAGGGGGACAGGAGGGAGAAAGGAGAGGAGTGAGAGGGGGTGAGAGGAGGGGTGAGAGGAGGGGTTACAGGATAGGAGAAGAGTGAGAGGGGTGAGAGGAGGGGTTATAGGATAGGAGAAGAGTGAGAGGGGTGAGAGGAGGGGTGAGAGGGAATGAGAAGAGTGAGAGGGGTGAGAGGAGGGGTTACAGGATAGGAGAAGAGGGAGAGTGGTGAGAGGAGTGGTGAGAGGAGAGGGGGACAGGAGGGAGAAAGAAGAGGAGTGAGAGGGGTGAGAGGAGGGGTGAGAGGAGGGGTTACAGGATAGGAGAAGAGTGAGAGGGGGTGAGAGGAGGGGTTACAGGATAGGAGAAGAGTGAGAGGGGTGAGAGGAGGGGTTACAGGATAGGAGAAAGAGGGAGAGTGGTGAGAGGAGGGGTGAGAGGAGAGGGGGGACAGGAGGGAGAAAGAAGAGGAGTGAGAGGGGTGAGAGGAGGGGTGAGAGGAGGGGTTACAGGATAGGAGAAGAGGGAGAGTGGTGAGAGGAGTGGTGAGAGGAGAGGGGGACAGGAGGGAGAAAGAAGAGGAGTGAGAGGGGGTGAGAGGAGGGGTGAGAGGAGGGGTTACAGGATAGGAGAAGAGTGAGAGGGGTGAGAGGAGGGGTGAGAGGGAATGAGAAGAGTGAGAGGGGTGAGAGGAGGGGTTACAGGATAGGAGAAGAGTGAGAGGGGTGAGAGGAGGGGTTACAGGATAGGAGAAAGAGGGAGAGTGGTGAGAGGAGGGGTGAGAGGAGAGGGGGACAGGAGGGAGAAAGAAGAGGAGTGAGAGGGGTGAGAGGAGGGGTGAGAGGAGGGGTTACAGGATAGGAGAAGAGTGAGAGGGGTGAGAGGAGGGGTGAGAGGGAATGAGAAGAGTGAGAGGGATGAGAGGAGGGGTTACAGGATAGGAGAAGAGTGAGAGGGGTGAGAGGAGGGGTGAGAGGGAATGAGAAGAGTGAGAGGGATGAGAGGAGGGGTTACAGGATAGGAGAAGAGTGAGAGGGGTGAGAGGAGGGGTTACAGGATAGGAGAAGAGTGAGAGGGGTGAGAGGAGGGTGAGAGAAAAGAAGGAAGAGGGAATAAGAAGAGTGAAAGGGGTGAAAAGAGGACAACCGGGATGTGAACATAGGCAGGTGGGGGCAGCACTAAGAGAGAGAGAGAGAGAGAGAGAGAGAGAGAGAGAGAGAGAGAGAGAGAGAGAGAGAGAGAGAGAGAGAGAGAGAGAGAGAGAGAGAGAGAGAGAGAGAGAGAGAGAGAGAGGAGAGAGAGAGAGAGAGAGAGAGGAAGAGAGAGAGTGAGAGAGAGAGAGAGAGAGAGAGAGAGAGGTGAGAGGAGAGGGGGACAGGAGGGAGAAAGGGGAGGAGTGAGAGGGGTTAGAGGAGGGGTGAGAGGAGGGGTTACAGGATAGGAGAAGAGTGAGAGTGGTGAGAGGAGGGGTTACAGGATAGGAGAAGAGTGAGAGTGGTGAGAGGAGGGGTTACAGGATAGGAGAAGAGTGAGAGTGGTGAGAAGAGGGGTTACAGGATAGGAGAAGAGTGAGAGGGGTGAGAGGAGGGGTTACAGGATAGGAGAAGAGTGAGAGGGGTGAGAGGAGGGGTGAGAGGGGGGGTTACAGGATAGGAGAAGAGTGAGAGGGGTGAGAGGAGGGTGAGAGAAAAGAAGGAAGAGGGAATGAGAAGAGTGAAAGGGGTGAAAAGAGGACAAGCAGGATGTGAACATAGGCAGGTGGGGGCAGCACTAAGAGAGAGAGAGAGAGAGAGAAAAGAGAGAGAGGGTGGAGGGGAGGGGGTAATGTAGCAGAGAGAGATGGAGCGAAGGATGAATGGGCCACAGCTCAGGTTATTGCTGTGTATAGAACTCATTCCCTCCATCTATCCCTTAGTTAGTCAGACTCAGGACCCAACACCCCCCCAGGGAGCACTCTTCTTCATAGCCATGGGAATTAGGGCTACTGAGGGTGATGCAGCTCCCCCTGATAAATATTTTTAAATTATATAATTTTCCCCCCAGTGAACTTTATTATTTTATTTATTCCGGTTTGAGCAGATAAATACTCCTCAGCACCCTCTTCTTCCTCTTCCTCTTCTCCTCTGTCTCTTCCTCCTCCTCCACCACCCAATCACCAACTTCCTCTTCCTCTTCTTCTGTGGTAGCCTAGCACTCCTCCATCCTGTCTCCATCATCCCTCTCTCCCTAACGTATGTCATTGCTCCATCATGTCCTTGGGGAATTAGAGTATTTTGGCACAGGCTATTTCTGGTCTCTGCCAGGTTACAATGGGAGTTAAGCACTGTCTGTAAATTCAGCCACTGAAAACAAGTGAGGTAGGGAGAAGGGAGGCTTGCTGCTTATTGCGCTGGGAACTTAACTTATTGCATGGGAGACTGCAGAGTCCCCCACCCTCCTCAATCATGCTTTTATTGGGAGATTACAATTGGAGGCAGGGTCGTTTTTTCTCTACTGTCTCCTCTCTACAGCTGCACCCCCCTAAACAGCACCAGCTACAGTCTCTCTCTGTATCTAACTCTGTATCTCTCTCTGTATATCTCTCTGTATCTCTCTCTCTGTATCTCTCTCTGTATATTTCTCTGTATATCTTTATGTATCTCTCTTTGTATCTCTCTCTGTATCTCTCTCTCTCTGTATCTCTCTCTCTCTGTATCTCTCAGTGTATCTCTCTCTGTATCTCTTTCTGTATCTCTCTCTGTATCTCTTTCTGTATCTCTCTCTGTATCACTCTCTCTCTTTCTGTATCCCTCTCTGTATCTCTCTCGCTGTATCTCTCTGTATCTCTCTCTGTATCTCTCTCTATCTCTCTGTATCTCGCTCTGCATCTCTCTTTGTATCTCTCTCTGTATCTCTCTCTCTGTATCTCTCTTTGCATCTCTCTCTGTATCTCTCTTTGTTTCTCCCTCTCTGTATATCTCTCTGTATCGCTCTCAGTATTTCTCTCTGTATCTCTCTCTGTATCTCTCTCTGTCTGTATCTCTCTCTCTCTGTATCTCTCTCTGTATCCCTCTGTATCTCTCTGTATTTCTCTCTTTCTCTCTCTGTATATCGCTCTCTCTGTGTATCTCTCTCTCTGTATCTCTCTCTGTATTTGTCTCTCTCTGTGTATATCTCTCTGTATTTCTCTCCGTATCTCTCTCTACATCTCTCTTTGTATCTCTCTCTGTATCTCTCTCTGTATGTATCTCTCTCTGTTTCTCTCTCTGTATTGTGACGTCACGAGAGGCTACACAGCTTTCAGCGGGATTGCTCAAGTAGTGCAAGGAGACCAGGTTCAACCAAAACAAGGATTTTATTAAAGGTCTTGGGAAACTAACGAAAGTATAACACAATTCTGTTCTCTGGTGGCTCTTTAAGGGTTAACAGTTCAGGGATGTCTCTTCCACATCCAAAATCATAACTCTCCCTCGCTCAAATAACTTTTCCCCAGTCTTACTGTATTCCACGTTGCAGCTAGTGGCCAACCCAGCAAAACGTCCTTCCAAATGTCCCACACGTAGTTCCACAGGTGCATATATCCAAAGGTGAGTATTTCCCAAAGGTAAGTATCTCCAAATCCTTATATTCCTCATGGAAGTGGACGTGCAGCACTCTTGTCCTCCAGAGAGCCCAGCTTGGAGACCGTGTCTCTTCCCTTCCCCAACCTTCAGCTCATCAGCTCCTGATTGGTTTCAGCTGCGTGGGAAGATTGGTCATATAGGGTTGGAGTTCCCGACCATACCAGCAGACGGAGCCATAGCTGTCTGGGTTTGCAGCCATCTCAGGGGGATGTAACGTCCCTCCAGGACACAGCCTCTCGTGACATCACACATCCCCCTCCTCGGGACCGACGTCCTCGTCGGGGTAAAGGCAGCGAAGAAGGCATCACGCCGGGAGAGGGCGTCCGCATTGCCGTGGTGCTTGCCAGCCTGCTCTCTCTTCAACTCCTCCACCTCTAGGACCAGGGACTCAGCCTCCTGTTGTCTCTCCTTGAGTTTCTTACTGAACGCATCAGCCTTGGTTTTAGCAGAGTTTAGCTTCTGTTGAGCAGCTTTCAGTTCCTTCTCTCTCTCTGCCTCCGCATTCTTCATCTTGTTCTCCAACACCTTGTACTTCTCCTCTGCCTTCTTCTGGACCTCCTTACTACTGCGCAGGGTCTCCTCACACTCCTCGATGGTCCTGCGCAGCCTCTCCAGCTCCTCCTGTTGCTTATGGAAGGAGCTCTGTTGGAGTTTAGCCTGGAGGATATCTAACTCTTCTGTCTTCATGTCTAACTGTTGCTTTAACAAACGATACCTCTCAGCGGTCCCCTTCAGACCAGACAGTTCTTTGTCCAGATTCTGTAGCTCCGTCTCTGTGTCGGTCTGGGCACCTGCCATCCCTATCAGAGCCCGGGCGGGAGTGAGTAACTCGGAGGATTGCACCGGAGCCTTCCCAGGATGAGTCTTGCCTCTCCGTTTCCGAGGTACTCGGGTTATCCTCTCCTGAGACTCTCTCCAGAGTGGGTAAAAGGCTGGGCAGTCTCGTCCAATTAGGACAGGGACGGGGAGGGAATCAACCACCCCCGCCGTCGTGTGTATGGTTCCCCGTGTGCTGGTCATTGTAAGTTCAGTAATGGGGTATTCTCTGGTGTCCCCATGGACACAGGAAACTGGGAGGACTTTCCCCGGGGTCAGACACGTTGGGCCCACCAAATCCTTACGCACCAGGGTGGCCCGGCTACCAGAATCCAGTAAGGCCTCCACATCATGGTGATTCACAGTTACCGGGCAGGTGGGGGGTCGATCTGGGCCGCCATCTACGACTCCCAAGAGCGAGGCAAAACGGTGTGTGGGTGCTGAGCTGGAGGACTCCGCAGTGGGCATAGGTTCATCGGCTGGTTTCCCACACTGCCAGGAGATATGTCCCATCTCCCCACACCGGTAACACTGTCGAGTTTCCCCCTCCTGGTGTACTCTTCTTGGACCCGCCTGGTTTCTGGCTCCCCCTGGAGCCGGGATAAGTCCTGACGTGGCTGGGTTCGAGACCTTGGGGTCCTTTGGACGGGTTCTTCCCATTTGTGGTGGGGCCGCACTCCTGGGGTCTTTTCGGGAAGCATTCAGCATCTCCGCTGTGGCCTGGTACTTTTCCACAGCTTCCACGGTCAGATCAGCCGTGGTCAAGGCCTGTTGACTGATGAACCGTTTTGCCTCATAAGGCAGGGCGCGTAGGTAACGATCCACCACAACGGCCTCCACCACCGCCGCTGCTGTATTCCTCTGCGGATCCAGCCATTTCCTTGCGATTCGGACAAGTTCATGCATCTGCGCCCGAGGAGGTTGGTCTGGTTGGAAGGTCCAACTGTGAAAGCGCTGGGCCATACCAAACTTTGTGAGTCCATATCTGCTGAGGATCTCAGACTTCAGGGCATCATAGTCAGTAACCTGGTCAGGGCCCAGGTCCCGGACAGCATTCAGCGCTTCCCCGGTTAGAAAGGGGGCTAACAGACCAACCCACTGTTGCTTGGGCCAGGCTTCCCTAGTGGCCGTGGCCTCAAATGCATGCAGGTATGCCTCAATGTCATCGGTAGCTCCCATCTTAGATATAAAGTCACTTGCCTTTATTGGGCGGGTATTTTGGACAACCCTCTGTCTCTGCAACTGCAATTCCTCTGCCTTCAGAAGGTTGGCTTTCTTTTGCTCCTCCAAGAGAGCCACGTTTGCTTGCATCTGGGCTTGCTGGCCAGCAACAAGGGCTTTCAATATGTCCTCCATTTCAGTCGGCGGGGAGCCTACGGCCAACTTGGAAAACTGGGTGATCAAACCTTCGGTATCCTCCTCTGACATGCACTATTAACGCTTGAGCGTGCCCGTATTCTCCACCATCTGTGACGTCACGAGAGGCTACACAGCTTTCAGCGGGATTGCTCAAGTAGTGCAAGGAGACCAGGTTCAACCAAAACAAGGATTTTATTAAAGGTCTTGGGAAACTAACGAAAGTATAACACAATTCTGTTCTCTGGTGGCTCTTTAAGGGTTAACAGTTCAGGGATGTCTCTTCCACATCCAAAATCATAACTCTCCCTCGCTCAAATAACTTTTCCCCAGTCTTACTGTATTCCACGTTGCAGCTAGTGGCCAACCCAGCAAAACGTCCTTCCAAATGTCCCACACGTAGTTCCACAGGTGCATATATCCAAAGGTGAGTATTTCCCAAAGGTAAGTATCTCCAAATCCTTATATTCCTCATGGAAGTGGACGTGCAGCACTCTTGTCCTCCAGAGAGCCCAGCTTGGAGACCGTGTCTCTTCCCTTCCCCAACCTTCAGCTCATCAGCTCCTGATTGGTTTCAGCTGCGTGGGAAGATTGGTCATATAGGGTTGGAGTTCCCGACCATACCAGCAGACGGAGCCATAGCTGTCTGGGTTTGCAGCCATCTCAGGGGGATGTAACGTCCCTCCAGGACACAGCCTCTCGTGACATCACAGTATCTATCTCTCTCTGTATATCTCTCTGTGTCTCCCACTTTATCTCTCTCTGAATCTCTCTCTCTCTCTCTCTGTGTCTCTCTTTGCATATCTCTATGTATCTCTCGCTGTATCTCTCTCTGTATATCTCTCTGTATCTCGCTCTTTATCGCTCTCTGCATCTTTCTTTGTATCTCTCTCTGTAGTTCTCTCTCTGTATCGCTCTCTATCTCTCCGCATCTCTCTCTGTATCTCTCTGTATCTCTCTCTGTATCTCCCTCTCTGTATCTATCTCTGTATTTCTCTATGTATCTCTATCTCTGTATATCTCTTGTATTTCTCTCTGTATCTCCCTGTAACTATCTCTCTGTCTGTATCTCTCTATATATCTCTCTCTCTGTATCTCTCTCTGTATCTCTCTGTATCTCTCTGTATTTCTCTCTCTCTGTATCTATCTCTATATCTCTCACTATCTCCCGCTATCTCTCTCTCTGTATTTCTCTCTGTATCACTCTCTGTATCTCTCTCTGTATCTCTCTCTATATCTCTCTCTGTGTCTCTCTGTATCTCTCTATATATCTCTCTCTGTATCTCTCTGTGTGTCTCTCTCTGTATATCTCACTATCTCTCTCTGTATCTCTCTGTATCTCTCTCCGTATCTCTCTGTATCTCTCTCTGTATCTCTCTGTATCTCTCTTCATATCTCTCTCTGTATCTCTCTTCATATCTCTCTCTGTATCTCTCTCTCTGTATATCTCTCTTTATCACTCTTTGTATCTCTCTCTGCAGCTCTCTTTGTAACTTTCTCTGCATCTCTCTTTGTATATCTCTTTGCATCTCTCTCTGTATCTATCTCTGTATCTCTCTCTGTATTTCTCTCTGTATCTCACTCTTTATCTTTCTCTGCATCTCTCTTTGTATCTCTCTTTCTTTAGCTCTCTCTCTCTCTGTGTATCTCTCTCTTTCTCTCTCTCTGTATCTCTCTCTTTGTATCACTCTCTGTATTTCTCTGTATCTCTCTCTGTGTCTCTCTGTATCTCCCTCTGTGTCTCCCTCTCTGTATCTCTCTCTCTGTCTGTATCTCTCTATATATATCTCTCTGTATCTCTCTCTCTGTATCTCTCTCTGTATATTTATCTCTGTGTCTCTCTCTGTATCTCTCTCTGTATCTCTTTCTATGTCTCTTTATCTCTCTGTATCTCCCTCTCTATCTCTCTCTATCTATCTGTATCTCACTATCTTCTCTATGTCTGTCTTTCCATGTCTCTCTTCCTCTCTCTCTCTTTCTCTCTCTCTGGCTTGTTGATTGGCTCCCTCTCTCTCTGTCGGTCATAAGTCCCGTTGAAGTGACCGAACGGTGGGCACTCTCGGCGGGGGGTTGCCACCCGCTCTGCTGCCCCCTGCCGTGCCCATCTCCCCCCCCTACCCCTCATCCCCCGGCCCGCCAAAGGTCAGCTGTCACTGGGGCCTCATTATGAGGAACAGAGACTGGAATAGACTGTGTGTGTGTCTGGGTGTGTGTGTGTGTGTATGTGTGCGCGTGTGTGCGTGTGTGTGTGTGTGTGCAACAAGCTCTCACAGTCTCACTGCAGAATTGACGTTTGTCCATAAACATCACATTTCGAAGGTTGAGTTTAGGCATTAATTCCAAATGGTTAAGGGAAGATTGGGATAGGTTTAAAAATAAGACATTAAAAACGGGTGCCTAGCACTGGGATTGAACATGCGATCCTCGGAGCCGGACCTTGCAGCTTACGCCCATCCACCATATCTGTTCACAACGCCCTAGCAAAATCCAAGCCTGCACCTTAGCACACATTCACGCACGCACGCACACACCCACACAGACATACACACATCCACACACGCACGCACGCACACACACACACATATACATTCATGCTACACACATATCACAATTGCTACTACCAGACTCTTATTATGATTGCTAAATACTGAACAATTTAAACACTTGCACCCAATCCCCCACTTCCCCAAGACGTGTAAATATTGGACTATAAATTGTGCCTTCCTGTATTATACTTACGATAAAAATGTTTATTCTATTAAAAACAAAACAAAAACATTTTATGTGAGAAGTAGGCATTGGTATGAAGGATTTCTGAATGATATTCACATGAGCACAAAATTGCCTACTTTACCCATGCTCTACCAAGGTTTTCCAGCACAGCTTTGACCAACTACAGTAGCTATGTTGGTCTATTGTACTTCCAACAATGTGTAGGCAGGTTGCTTAGGATTCAAACCTTCTCAAACAGTCTAATTCATACTCTTAGAGGAGGTGCTCTCTTTTTTTCAATTTCAGCCTAAAATGACATACCCAAATCTAACTGTATGTAGCACAGGACCTGAAGCAAGTATATGCATATTATTGATACCATTTGAAAGGAAACACTTTGAAGTTTGTGGAAATTTGAAATTAATGTAGGAGAATATAACATTAGATCTGGTAAAAGATAATACAAACAAAAAACATGCATTTTTCTATTATTTTATTTGTTCCATCATCTTTGAAATGCAAGAGAAAGGCCACAATATAATATTGCAGTTTAGGTGCAATTTAGATGTTGGCCGGTAGATGGAAGCAGTGTGTGTGCAAAGTTTCAGATTGATCCAGTGAAGCATTGCAATACTGGACTATTTTGTATCAAGTCTGCCCAAATGTGCCAAATTGGTGAATTGATACATGTTCAAGTACATAACTATAGAGAACATGCAAAAATGATATGGCAATACAAAATGTAAGTTTACACACTCCCAGGAATGTAATACATGATGGATCATTAGCTGATACACTAACTTTCACACATCTAGATGGCCGGGCGGGGTGGGTGTGGAGCCAGAGACAGCAGGGGTTCAAACTGTAGAACCCAGTTCCTACATTTGAATTATAAAAATCGATGTTATCGAACAAAACTATGCTACATTTTATCTCTGGGACCCTTAGGATGACAAATCAGAGCAAGATTACTGAATGTGTGATGGGTGAGTTGAAGTAGTCAGGCGCAGGAGGTTACATCACAGAAATAACAGGATTTATTCAACAGAGTTACGCGTTAATGCGTCAAAACAGTCCAGTGCGCAAAACAGGCGCACTGGAACCAACAAGGCACACAGGGAAAATAACCCGGTGATACAAGATACAAGGAGCTTGACTATCCTCACAATAAACAATCACACACAAAGACAAAGGGGCAGAGGGAACACTTATACAGGTACTGATGAGGGGATATGAACCAGGTGTGTGTAATGAACAAGACAAAACCAATGGAATGATGAAATGAGGAGCGGCAGTGGCTAGAAGGCCGGTGACGACGAACGCCAAAGCCTGCCCGAACAAGGTGAGGTGGCAGCTTCGGAGGGAGTCGTGACAGTACTTCCCCCCCTTGACGAGCAGCTTCAGCAGCGAGCCGACACCGGCCTCGTGGATGGCCTGGAAGACGTGGAGCAGGGCGAGCCGGATGGCGACGGTGGAAATCCCGCAATAGGGAGGGATCGAGGATATCCCTCACCGGAACCCAGCACAGCACAGCTCCTCTGGACCATACCCCTCCCACTCCACAAGGTACTGAAGGCCCCACACCTGACGCCTCGAATCCAGGATGGAATGGACAGAGTGCGCCGGGGCCCCCTCGATGTCCAGAGGGGGCGGAGGAACCTCCCGCACCTCAGACTCCTGGAGCGGACCAGCCACCACCGGCCTGAGGAGAGACACATGGAACGAGGGGTTAATAAGGTAATCTGGAGGGAGTAATAACCTATATGTAACCTCATTTATCATCCTCAGGACTATAAACGGCCCCACAAACCACGGGCTCAGCTTCTGGCAGGGCAGGCGGAGGGGCAGATTCCGGGTCGAGAGCCAGACCTGATCACCCGGTACTGCGGTGGCGGTCAGCGTTGGCCTTCTGGCGATGCACGGCGCGCTGGAGGTGGACGTGAGCAGCATTCCTCATCTCCTCTGCTCGCCGAAACCAGTCATCCACCGCAGGAGCTTCGGTCTGGCTCTGATGCCACGATGCCAGAACTGGCTGATAACCTAAAACACATTGAAAGTGCGATAGGTTAGTGGAGGAGTGGTGAAGAGAGTTATGGGCATATTCTTCCCATGGCAAGAACACTGACCACTCCCCCAGCCGGTCCTGGCAGTAGGACCGCAGGAACCTACCCACATCTTGATTCACCTGTTCCACCTGCCCATTGCTCTCGGGGTGAAAACCAGAGGTCAAGCTGACCGAGACACCCAATGAACGCCTTCCAGACCCTGGATGTAAACTGGGGACCCCAGTCAGACATTATGTCCTCTGGCACCCCGTAATGCCAGAAGATGTGAGTAAACATTGCCTCCGCAGTCTCCAGGGCCGTGGGGAGACCGGGCAGAGGAAGGAGGTGGCAGGCTTTTGAAAAGCGGTCCACAATGACCAGGATGGTGGTGTTACCCTGAGAGAGGGGAAGATCAGTGAGAAGGTCACGGGTGGGACCATGGCCGTTGTGGAACTGGTAAGGGCTGTAACTTACCAGCTGGAAGGTGCCTAGGTGCCTTACACTGGGCGCACACCGAGGAGGAGGAGACATACACCCTCACGTCCTTAGCCAAGGTAGGCCACCAGTACTTTCCGGTCAGGCAGCGCACTGTACGACCGATACCTGGGTGACCAGAGGAGGGGTACGTGTGTGCCCAATAGATCAGACGGTCACGGACAAGAGATGGCACGTACTGCTGCCCGGCTGGACACTGAGGTGGAGATAGCTCTGGGCGTAACGCCTGCTCTATGTCCGCATCCATCGCCCATACTACCGGCGCCACAATACAGGAGGCCGGGATTATGGGGGGTGTTGTCTATGGGCCTCTCCTCTGT
This sequence comes from Coregonus clupeaformis, assembly GCF_020615455.1. NCBI lineage: Eukaryota > Metazoa > Chordata > Actinopteri > Salmoniformes > Salmonidae > Coregonus > Coregonus clupeaformis. The sequence continues at coordinate 5,084,720 of NC_059224.1, read as the reverse complement.
GTCGTACAGCCGTGACAGTGCATCTGCCTTCACGTTATTCAAACCAGGAATGTATGATAGAGTAAAATCAAACCGGGTGAAGAATAGGGCCCACCTGGCCTGGCGAGGGTTCAGCCTCCCCGCTGCCCGGATGTACTCCAGGTTACGGTGGTCCGTGCAGACGAGGAAAGGTTGTTTTCGCCCCCTCGAACCAGTGCCTCCACATGGTCAGGGCTCGTACAACAGCCAACAGCTCCCGATCACCAACGTCGTAGTTCTGCTCTGCCGGGCTGAGCTTCTTGGAGAAGAAGGCACAGGGGCGGAGCTTCGGTGGCGTGCCTGAGCGTTGAGATAGGACAGCGCCTATCCCTACCTCGGACGTATCAACTTCCACTACGAATGGTAGTGATGGATCGGGATGGGCCAGTACCGGGGCTGAGGTGAACAGAACCCTCAGGTTACTGAAGGCCCTGTAAGCCTCAGCAGACCAAAGGAGCCGGGACGGCCCACCCTTCAACAGAGATGTGATGGGAGCCGCGACCTTGACAAAGCCCCGGATAAACCTCCGATAGTAGCTGGCAAAGCCAATAAAACACTGCACCTCCTTAACCGTGGTTGGAGTCGGGCCAATTACGCTTGGCTGAAATGCGATTGCCCTCCATCTCCACACCTGAGGTGGTAATGCGGTGTCCGAGGAAGTAGACGGACTGTTGGAAAAACAGACACTTTTCTGCCTTGGCATAAAGGTAATGTTCCAACAGTCGGGCCAGCACATTGTGAACAAGGGACATATGACCACTCCACCGCGACCAAGCATGTACCGAAACACCTCGTTCACAAAGGACTGGAAGACTGATGGAGCATTCATCAAACCGTACGGCATCACCAGGTATTATAATGCCCCGTGGTTGTGCTGAATGTTGTCTTCCATTCATCCCCCTCTCGGACACGCACCAGGTTATAAGCACTCCGGAGATCAAATTTTGTGAAGAAGCGCGCCCCATGCATTGACTCGATCACAGATGGAATGAGGGGTAGAGGATAACTATAACGTATTGTCCCCTTGTTCAGTGCTCGGTAATCAATGCAAGGGCGCAGACCTCCGTCTTTCTTCTTCACAAAAAAGAAACTCGAGGAGGCGGGCGAAGTGGAAGGACGTATGAAACCCTGACGCAGGGACTCGGAGACGTATGTCTCCATCGCCTCCGTTTCAGCCTGCGACAGGGGATACACATGACTCAAATCAAATCAAATCAAATCAAATTTTATTGGTCACATGCGCCGAATACAACAGGTGCAGACATTACAGTGAAATGCTTACTTACAGCCCTTAACCAACAGTGCATTTATTTTAAACAAAAAAGTAAGAATAAAACAACAACAAAAAAGTGTTGAGAAAAAAAGAGCAGAAGTAAAATAAAGTGACAGTAGGGAGGCTATATATACAGTAAAATAAAGTGACAGTAGGGGAGGCTATATATACAGGGGGTACCGTTGCATAGTCAATGTGCGGGGGCACCGGCTAGTTGAGGTAGTTGAGGTAATATGTACATGTGGGTAGAGTTAAAGTGACTATGCATAAATACTTAACAGAGTAGCAGCAGCGTAAAAAGGATGGGGTGGGGGCAGTGCAAATAGTCCGGGTAGCCATGATTAGCTGTTCAGGAGTCTTATGGCTTGGGGGTAGAAGCTGTTGAGAAGTCTTTTGGACCTAGACTTGGCACTCCGGTACCGCTTGCCGTGCGGTAGCAGAGAGAACAGTCTATGACTAGGGTGGCTGGAGTCTTTGACAATTTTGAGGGCCTTCCTCTGACACCGCCTGGTATAGAGGTCCTGGATGGCAGGGAGCTTTGCCCCAGTGATGTACTGGGCCGTACGCACTACTCTCTGTAGTGCCTTGCGGTCAGAGGCCAAGCAGTTGCCATACCAGGCGGTGATGCAACCAGTCAGGATGCTCTCGATGGTGCAGCTGTATAATTTTTTGAGGATCTTTTTTGAGGCTGTGCCTCCTGGGAGGCACAGCGTCTACCCAGAGGTTTATCGCACAATCTCCCGCCCGATGAGGTGGTAATTTGCTCGCCTGTGTTTTGGAAAATGCGAGCGCCAAATCAAGGTATTCGGGGGGAATGCACACGGTGGAGGTAGTGTCTGGATTTTCCACCGTGGTTGCACCAACGGAAACACCTAAACACCTACCCTGACACTCTTGCGACCATCCTGTGAGAACCCTCTGTCGTCCTCCGCTCTCCCGGATCGCCGCTCCATCCAGCTCCATCAGCTCGTGATCCAGGTTGTGGGGGGGTGGAACGGGCAGGCCCCTTCCAGGACGTCCTCTAGCAGCCAGCAGGTTGTCCAACCGGATGGCCATGTCCACCAGTTGATTGAAGGACAACATGGTGTCCTGGCAGGCTAGCTCCCTTCGGACGTCCTCTCGTAAATGGCACCGGAATTGGTCGATGAGGGTCCGCTCATTCCACCCGGACCCAGCTGCTAGAGTCGGAAACTCCAGGGCGAAGTCCTGCGCGGTCCTCGACCCTGCATCAGGTGGACCAGCCGCTCGCCCACCTCTCTACCTTCCGGCGAACTCCCCGTAGTTGTCCAACGCGGCTCCTCCTTCACTCCAGACCGCGATGGCTCACTCCAGGGCTTTCCCCGAGAGGGCGGACACCTTCTACTGCTCCGATGGAGCCGGGCTGATGTTCGAATAGTACAACTCCAGTCCCTGGCAGAGAGCAGCTGTCCCGTCAAAATCCCGTGGTCGGGATATATGGATCCCTCTGGGTGCTGGGGTGTGGGTGGCCAGCTGGTCCCGAAAGAACGGGTCCTCTCCTTTCCAGGCGTTGGACGACCTGGAGAACCCGATCCATCGCTTCTCCCAAGCTGGCTAGCATTGTCGAATGCTCCCGGACCCGTGCCACGACTCCAGGCATGTGCTCCTCTCCTGCTGACTCCATGGCGGGTGTGATTCTGTGATGGGTGAGTTGAAGGAGTCAGGCGCAGGAGGGTAAATCACAGAAATAACAGGTTTTATTCCGTAAAAACAGAGTTATGCAGTAATGCATCAAAACAGTCCAGTGCACCTAACAGGCACACTGGAACCAACAAGGCACACGGGGAAAATAACCCGGCGATACAAAATATAAGGAGCTCCACCGAACTTCACTATCCTCACAATAACCAATCACACACAAAGACAAAGGGGCAGAGGGAACACTTATACAGGTGCTGATGAGGGGATATGGTGTGTGTAATGAACAAGACAAAACCAATGGAATGATGAAATGAAGCCTGCCTGTACAAGGAGAGGTGGCAGCTTCGGAGGGAGTCGTGACAGAATGTAAGTACATTATTTACCTTCAGAGGTTAATGTATCAAACCAGTTGCCGTGATACATTTTTTGTTGTTGTGCACTCTCCTCAAACAATAGCATGGTATTATTTCACTGTAATAGCTACTGATACTGATAAGTTTGCTGTTACTTACAACAGTCATGCTAATCACATTAGCGCACATTAGCTCAACCGTCCCGTATACGGGACACCGATCCCGTAGAGGTTGCGTATTATCCAGGAGCTTTGTCTTCTTAATTTACTGTTTACAATCAAACCTACATTAATCAGATATAGTAAATATGGTACATACAATTCAGGGATCGCCACAATTGCTCTTGAATAGCTACAGGGTTATGCAAGCTTTTCTTGTTTCAGTTTGGGATTTGTCACTGTTTGTATCAGGATTTACCAAAATTGCTATTGAAGAGCCACAGGGTTATGAAAGCTTTTTTGTTCAAGCCGAGTGCTACAACACCTGATTCTACTATTCAAAGTCTTGATGAAACGCTGAGTTCTTGATGAACAGCTGAGTAGTAGAATCAGGTGTGGTAGCACTCGGCTTTAGCAAAAAAGCCTTCATAACCCTGTGTCTCGTCGACAGCAAATGTGGTAACTCCTGATACAAACACTGTGACAAATGACAAAATGCTAAGAAACACCTGTAAAATACAAGTCATTAGAAAAGTAATAAACACTTTTAAGAATACACATTTAGAAATATGACATTGAATAGGTGCTCTAAATCATTTAGCTACAAATGTTGTTAGTAATGCTGTACAAAGCGCTCCAACTCCAGTCAAAGAGAATACATTCCCACATGTATAAATGTCAGTAGAAATATGAAAACAGATGGGAGTACTCACAGATTTGGAACAGAACATACATAAGTGCTACTGATTGTGTGCGATGTACTGTGTGTATATGAATAAGCATAAGTTGTTTTGTCAGCTCCACGTGGGCCAGCTTGACAAATTCAGAAAGTGGCTCCTGAAAATAATAAATTGTTACAACCTGTGCAACTTACCTCATGCATTTGAATCGGCGTAAGTTGTTTTGTCAGCTCCACGTGGGCCAGCTTGACACATGTCTTAGTTTCATGAAATGACAGAATGTGGCGCATAGAGAAGGCCCGGCACTCAGTCAATCAGCTGGTGTACGCATGAGTGCATCCCCTCAATCCACCACCCTGCCATTAACTAGTGTGTCCCTGGGGATGTACTGTAGGGATGGCGTGCATCTGACTGATGAGGAAAATGATGTCTTCTTTGAGAGTTTGAGCTGTTCTCTCCACTGTTCTCTCTTCCGTAGTAGCAAGACGTGTGCACTAGTACTAGTACACATCACACTCCCTGTCCCTTGCCACTCAGCGATGCCCAACAAACTCAAAGGCTCTTTTAATAGACACCTAATACATTAAAATAAGCACACACCGTGCGTGTGTTTGTCGGGAGAGGGACGGGGGTGTCAAAAACTATACACGAAAGAGAATGGTCAAAATGATCCCTAATATGTATGCAAACCCAGGACCTTCAAATCCTAGGGCGGTGACGCTAACCGGTAAAAAAATTAATAAAGTCTAAAACAGTTGATGTGTTGAAAACAGTTTCATTTTATCGCATAGCTAACCAAGTTATCAAGCATGGCGTTGTCTTTTCTTTTCTTTTCAAATCAAATCATATTTTATTTCTCACAAACAGTGGGGAGAACAAGTATTTGATACACTGCCGATTTTGCAGGTTTTCCTACTTACAAAGCATGTAGAGGTCTGTAATTTTTATCATAGGTACACTTCAACTGTGAGAGACGGAATCTAAAACAAAAATCCAGAAAATCACATTGTATGATTTTTAAGTAATTCATTTGCATTTTATTGCATGACATAAATATTTCATACATCAGAAAAGCAGAACTTAATATTTGGTACAGAAACCTTTGTTTGCAATTACAGAGATCATATGTTTCCTGTAGTTCTTGACCAGGTTTGCACACACTGCAGCAGGGATTTTGGCCCACTCCTCCATACAGACCTTCTCCAGATCCTTCAGGTTTCGGGGCTGTCGCTGGACAATACAGACTTTCAGCTCCCTCCAAAGATTTTCTATTGGGTTCAGGTCTGGAGACTGGCTAGGCCACTCCAGGACCTTGAGATGCTTCTTACGGAGCCACTCCTTAGTTGCCCTGGCTGTGTGTTTGGGGTCGTTTGTCATACTTATTTTCCACCATAATTTGCAAATAAATTCATTACAAATCCTACAATGTGATTTTCTGGATTTTTTTTCACATTTTGTCTGTCATAGTTGACGTGTACCTATGATGAAAATTACAGGCCTCTCTCATCTTTTTAAGTGGGAGAACTTGCACAATTGGTGGCTGACTAAATACTTTTTTCCCCACTGTATACCCAATACACACAAATCCAAGTAAGGAATGGAATTAAGAAAATATACATATATGGACAAGCAATGACAGAGCGGCATGGACTAAGATACAGTAGAATATTATAGAATACAGTATATATATATATTTTTTTCACCTTTATTTAACCAGGTAAGCCAGTTGAGAACAAGTTCTCATTTACAACTGCGACCTGGCCAAGATAAAGCAAAGCAGTGCGATAAAAACAACAACACAGAGTTACATATGGGGTAAACAAAACATAAAGTCAAAAATACAACAGAAAATATATTGTCACGCCCTGGCTCTGGGATTCTGTTATGTTGAGCCAGGGTGTGTAGTTTCTATGTGTTTGTGTTTCTATGTCGTATTCTAGCTCATGTGTTTCTGTGTTGGCCGGGGTGGTTCTCAATCAGAGGCAACGAGTATCAGCTGTTGCTTGTTGTCTCTGATTGGGAACCATATTTAAGCAGCCTGTTTTCCACAGTGTATTGTGGGATCTTGTTCCGTGTTGGTTTATGTTTGTTAACCAAGGACTTCACGTTATCGTTTGTTGTTTTGTTCGTGTTGGAATCATTAAATAAATAAGTATGTTTGCAAATAACGCTGTGCGTTGGTCCTCCTCCTTCGACGATCGTGACAGAAGATCCCACCAAACCAGGACCAAGCAGCGTGTCCAGGAGCAGGCAGCCTGGACATGGGAGGAGATATTGGACGGGAAAGGGTCCTGGACTTGGGAGGAGATCAAGGCCGGGATGGATCGGCGTCCGTGGGAAGAGACGGTGGAGGCGCGCCGTAGAGAGGAGCAACGGCGTCAACAGTGTCGTCGTCGGACGGACGAGAGGCAACCCCAAAACATTTTTAGGGGGGGGGCACACGGCATGGGCGACGGGGCAGCAGGAGGCAGCTGCAGGGCGTATTGGGAGGTTAGGAGAGGAGGCCACCAGGTTAAGGGGGCTATTGGTAAGGAGAGAGCAGGAGTTAGTGGGTCAGAGGGAGGAGCTACTGGATGCTAGAAGGGAGAAGGAGAGAGTAGAGGCAAGGCGAGAGGAACTGAGTAGGCAGCTGAGGGAGCGGAGGGTTATGAAGAAACCCAGTCCCGCTCCTCACACCAAGCAAGTGGTGTGTGTCACCAGTCCGGTCCGGCCCGTTCCTGCTCCCCGCACTAAGTTAGTAGTGCGTGTTCCCAGTCCGGCCCGACCCGTTCCTGCTCCCCGCACTAAGTTAGTAGTGCGTGTTCCCAGTCCGGCCCGACCCGTTCCTGCTCCCTGCACTAGGTTAGTGGTGCGTGTTCCCAGTCCGGCCCGACCCGTTCCTGCTCCCCGCACTAGGTTAGTGGTGCGTGTTCCCAGTCCGGCCCGACCCGTTCCTGCTCCCCGCACTAAGTTAGTAGTGCGTGTTCCCAACCCGGCCCGGCCTGTTCCTGCTCCCCGCACCAAGCCAAGGGTGCGCGTTGCCAGCCCGGCCCGGCCTGTTCCTGCTCCCCACACCAAGCCAATGGTGCGCGTCGCCAGCCCGGCCCGGCCTGTTCCTGCTCCCCGCACCAAGCCAAGGGTGCGCGTCGCCAGCCCGGCCCGGCCTGTTCCTGCCCCTCGCACCAAGCCTACGGTGCGCGTCGCTAGCCCGGCCCGGCCCGGCCTGTTCCTGCTCCCCGCACCAAGCCAAGGGTGCGTGTCGCCAGCCTGGCCCGGCCTGTTCCTGCTCCCCGCACCAAGCCAGTGGTGCGCGTCGCCAGCCCGGTCCGGCCGGTTCCTGCTCCCCGCACCAAGCCTGTGGTGCGCTTCGTCAGCCCGGTTCGGCCCGTCCCTGCTCCCCGCACCAAGCCTGTGATGCGCATCGTCAGCCCGGTCCGGCCCGTGCCTGGGTCACCGGTGCCTGGTCAGGTACCGGTCAGCTGCTCCACACCGGAGCCTAAGCAATCCGCTCCAACGATGTCCAGTCCAGCTCCAGCCAGCGGGGCCAGACCGGACCAGGGGCGCTACGGGGGGATTGTTGGAGGGTGGTGGTCAAGCCCGGAGCCGGAACCGCCTCCGAGGAGGAATGCCCACCCAGCCCTCCCCTGTTCGGTTTATGTTTAGGCGCGGTCGCAGTCCGCGCCTTTGGGGGGGGGGGGGTACTGTCACGCCCTGGCTCTGGGACTCTGTTATGTTGAGCCAGGGTGTGTAGTTTCTATGTGTTTGTGTTCATTCTAGTATTGTGTTTCTATGTTGGCCAGTGTGGTTCTCAATCAGAGGCAACGAGTATCAGCTGTTGCTTGTTGTCTCTGATTGGGAACCATACTTAAGCAGCCAGTTTTCCCACAGTGTTCGTGGGATCTTGTTCCGTGTTGGTTTATGTTTGTTTACCAAGGACTTCACGTTATCGTTTGTTGTTTTGTTCGTGGTATCATTAATAAATAAGTATGTTTGCAAATAACGCTGCGCGTTGGTCCTCCTCCTTCGACGATCGTGACATATATATACAGTGTGTGCGAATGTAGTAAATTATGGAGGTAAGGCAATAAATAGGCCATAGTGCAACATAGTTACAATTTCGTATATTAACACTGGAATGATAGATGTGCAAAAGATGATGTGCAAATAGAGATACTGGGGTGCAAATTAGCAAAAATAAATAACAATATGGGGATGAGGTAGTTGGATGGGCTAATTACAGATTTGCTGTGTACAGGTGCAGTGATCAGTAAGCTGCTCTGACAACTGACGCTTAAAGTCACCGCCTGTATGAGATATATGAGATGAGTAATGCAAGATATGTAAACATTATTAAAGTGACTAGTGTTCCATTTCTTAAAGTGGCCAGGGATTTCAATAGGCAGCCTCTAATGTGCTAGTGATGGCTATTTAACAGTCTGATGGCCTTGAGATAGAAGCTGTTTTTCATTCTCTTGGTCCCAGCTTTGATGCACCTGTACTGACCTCGCCTTCTGGATGATAGCGGGGTGAACAGGCAGTGGCTCGGGTGGTTGATGTCCTTGATGATCTTTTTGGCCTTCCTGTGACATCGGGTGCTGTATGTGTCTTGGAGGGCGGGTAGTTTGCCCCCGGTAATGCGTTCGGCAGACCGCACCACCCTCTGGAGAGCCCTGCGGTTGCGGGTGGTGCAGTTGCCGTACCAGGCGGTGATACAGCCCGACAGGATGCTCTCAATTGTGCCTCTGTAAAAGTTTGTGAGGGTTTTAGGTGCTAAGCTGAATTTCTTCAGCCTCCTGAGGTTGAAGAGGCTCTGTTGCGCCTTCTTCACCACACTGTCTGTGTGGGTGGACCATTTCAGTTTGTCGGTGATGTGTACGCCAAGGAACTTGAAGCTTTCCACCTTCTCCACTGCGGTCCCGTCGATGTGGATAGGGGGGTGCACCCTCTGCTGTTTCCTTTGTTTTGTTGATGTTGAGTGAGAGGTTGTTTTCCTGGCACCACACTCCCAGAGCCCTCACCTCCTCCCTGTAGGCTGTATCGTCATTGTTGGTAATCAAGCCTACTACTGTTGTGTCGTCTGCAAACTTGATGATTGAGTTGGAGGCGTGCTTGGCCACGCAGTCATGGGTGAACAGGGAGTACAGGAGGGGGCTGAGCACGCACCCTTGTGGGGCCCCAGTGTTGAGGATCAGCGAAGTGGAGATGTTGTTTCCTACCTTCACCACCTGGGGGCGGTCCGTCAGGAAGTTCAGGACCCAGTTGCACAGGGCAAGGATCAGACCCAGGGCCTCAAGCTTAATGATGAGCTTGGAGGGTACTATGGTTTTGAATGCTGAGCTATAGTCAATGAACAGCATTCTTACATAGGTATTCCTCTTGTTCAGATGGAATAGGGCACTGTGCAGTGTGATGGCGATTGCATTGTCTGTGGATCTATTGGGGCTGTAAGCAAATTGAAGTGGGTCTAGGGTGACAGGTAAGGTAGAGGTGATATGATCCTTAACTAGTCTCTCAAAACACTTCAAGATGACAGAGGTGAGTGCTATGGGGCGATAGTCGTTTAGTTCAGTTACCTTTGCTTTCTTGGGTACAGGAACAATGGTGGCCATCTTAAAGCATGTGGGGACAGCAGACCGGGATAGGGAAAGATTGAATATGTCCGTAAACACACCAGCCAGCTGGTCTGCGCATGTTCTGAGGACGCGGCTAGGGATGCCGTCTGGGCCTGCAGCCTTGAGGGGGTTAACATGCTTAAATGTCTTACTCACGTCGGCCACGGAGAAGGAGAGCCCACAGTCCTTGGTAGTGGGCCGCGCCGGTGGCACTGTGTTATCCTCAAAGTGGGTGAAGAAGGTGTTTAGCTTGTCTTGAAGCGAGACGTCGGTGTCGGCGACGTGGCTGGTTTTCCTTTTGTAGTCCATGATTGTCTGTAGACCCTGCCACATACGTCTCGTGTCTGAGCCGTTGAATTGTGACTCCACTTTGTCTCTATACTGATGTTTTGCCAGTTTAATTGCCTTGCGGAGTGAGTAGCTACACTGTTTGTATTCTGCCATATTCCCAGAGACCTTGCCATGGTTAAATGCGGTGGTTCGCGAATTCAGTTTTGTGCGAATGCTGCCATCTATCCACGGTTTCTGGTTAGGGTAGATTTTAATAGTTACAGTGTGCACAACATCTCCTATACACTTCCTGAAAAACTCAGTCACCGTTTCAGTGTATTCGTCTAAATTATTTTCGCAAGCTACCCATAACATATCCCAGTCCGCGTGATCAAAACAATCTTGCGTGGATTCCGATTGGTCAGACCAGCATTGAATAGTCCTTACCATGGGTACTTCCTGTTTGAGTTTCTGCCTATAGGAAGGGAAGAGCAAAATGGAGTCATGGTCCGATTTACCGAAAGGAGGGCAGGGGAGGGCCTTATAACCATCCCGGAAGTTCGAATAGCAATGGTCGAGAATTTTAGCAGCCCGAGTACAACAGATGATATGTTGATAGAACTTCGGCAGCCTAGTCTTCAAATTTCCTTTGTTAAGATCCCCGGCTACAATAAATGCAGACTCAGGATATTTGGTTTCTAGTTTGCATAAAGTCCAGTGAAGTTCTTTGAGGGCCGTCGTGGTATTGGCTTGAGGGGGGATATACACAGCCATGACTATAACCGAAGAAAATTATATTGGGAGATAATACGGTCGGCATTTGATTGTGATGTATTCTAGGTCGGGTGAACAAAAGGACTTGCGTTCCTGTATGTTACTTCAATTACACCATGAGTCATTAATCATGAAACACACACCTTCGCCCTTCTTCTTCCCGGAGAGATATTTATTTATGTCTGAGCGATGAACTGAGAACCCATCTGGCTGGACCGATTTCAACAGAATATCCCAAGAGAGCCATGTTTCCGTGCAACTAAGTATGTTACAGGCCCTGATGTCTCTCTGGAAAGAAATCCTTGCCCTGAGCTCGTCGACTTTGTTATCCAAAGACTGAACATTAGCGAGTAATATACTTGGAAGCGGTGGGTGGTGTGCGCGCCCCCTAAGTTGAACCAGCAGGCCGCTCCGAGTGCCTCTCCTCCACCGGCGATGTTTTGGGTCAGCCGCTGGAATCAGTTCAATTGCCCTGGGGAGAGCAAACAAAGGATCTGCTTCGGGAAAGTCGTATTCCTGGTCGTAATGCTGGTGAGTTACCGCCGCTCTGATATCCAATAGTTTTTCCCGGCTGTTTGTAATGATACAAAGCACTTTCTGAACTAATAATGAAAAAATTATAAAAAATACCGCAAAGTTTCCTAAGAGCTAGTTGTGAGGCCGCCATCGTGGCGCAAGGTACAGAGCACTGTCACGCTTGCAAGCATTGATCATTATAATGTTATTGTTGTTTTACCTGGATGCTTCGTGTGCAACCCACACCCCTGCTACTTTTTACTTGTGGATGGCGACTTCAAGTTTTCGGGAACACATTGAAAAGTAACTTGACATTGTGTTGATCAGTCAGCGCAAATGTGGATTATAATGACAAGAAGAATTGGACAGAGGAGGGAGCGTACTTAATTAATGCAAGTGTCCAGGTCAGGAGTTTACACAGATGACTTCAGTCATATGAAAAACATTTCATAGTAAATTATACCTAGCTAGCTAGCTACCTTCATTTTTCTTCTCATCCAACTGGTGTTAGCTAGCGAGCTGCTACTGTTGCACATTATTGTCAGAAATGCTACACATTGTTGGTTTTTATTGGGCAGAAATTTGCATGTGAGAGTGATAAATTGTGAATTTAATAAAAATGTTTTCAGCGCAAATGGATCTAAGTCTAATGGTCACCTTATGGATGATGTAGCCTCGTTTTAATCCGCCGTCTAGAATTTGAGCTAGCTTTGGGCAACAAATTGTTTGACGACCCTAATTCTAATGACCCTGTCATTATAGTGTTTCTCAGTAACGGTGTGTTTTGTATCTCCACTTGATTTACACATTTCCATTGACATTGGTGTCATATTGGCTTAGATATGATGTTAGGGATATTTTAATGTAACATTGAGCTTCAGTGATTGCATATTATAGTCGTGCCAACCTAATTCTACTGAGCCATTTACTTAGTGTTCGTATTTTTATATTTTATTATTTCTTATTGTTGTTGCATTGTCGTGCAAGCCTGTTTCAGACATACAGTGAGGGAAAAAAGTATTGATCCCCTGCTGATTTTGTACGTTTGCCCACTGACAAAGACATGATCAGTCTATCATTTTAATGGTAGGTTTATTTGAACAGTGAGAGACAGAATAACAACAAAAATATCCAGAAAAACGCATGTCAAAAATGTTATAAATTGATTTGCATTTTAATGAGGGAAATAAGTATTTGACCCTTCTGCAAAACATGACTTAGTACTTGGTGGCGGCAAAACCATTGTTGGCAATCACAGAGGTCAGACGTTTCTTGTAGTTGGCCACCAGGTTTGCACACATGTCAGGAGGGATTTTGTCCCACTCCTCTTTGCAGATCTTCTCCAAGTCATTAAGGTTTTGAGGCTGACGTTTGGCAACTCGAACCTTCAGCTTCCTCCACAAATGTTCTATGGGATTAAGGTCTGGAGACTGGCTAGGCCACTCCAGGACCTTAATGTGCTTCTTCTTGAGCCACTCCTTTGTTGCCTTGGCCGTGTGTTTTGGGTCATTGTCATGCTGGAATACCCATCCACGACCCATTTTCAATGCCCTGGCTGAGGGAAGGAGGTTCTCACCCAAGATTTGACGGTACATGGCCCCGTCCATCGTCCCTTTGATGTGGTGAAGTTGTCCTGTCCCCTTAGCAGAAAAACACCCCCAAAGCATAATGTTTCCACCTCCATGTTTGACGGTGAGGATGGTGTTCTTGGGGTCATAGGCACCATTCCTCCTCCTCCAAACACGGCGAGTTGAGTTGATGCCAAAGAGCTCGATTTTGGTCTCATCTGACCACAACACTTTCACCCAGTTCTCCTCTGAATCATTCAGAGGTTCATTGGCAAACTTCAGATGGGCCTATATATGTGCTTTCTTGAGCAGGGGGACCTTGTGGCGCTGCAGGATTTCAGACCTTCACGGCGTAGTGTGTTACCAATTGTTTTCTTGTTGACTATGCTCCCAGCTGCCTTGAGATCATTGACAAGATCCTCCCGTGTAGTTCTGGGCTGATTCCTCACCGTTCTCATGATCATTGCAACTCCACGAGGTGAGATCTTGCATGGAGCCCCAGGCCGAGGGAGATTGATAGTTCTTTTGTGTTTCTTCCATTTGCAAATAATCGCACCAACTGTTGTCACCTTCTCACCAAGCTGCTTGGCGATGGTTTTGTAGCCCATTCCAGCCTTGTGTAGGTCTACAATCTTGTCCCTGACATCCTTGGAGAGCTCTTTGGTCTTGGCCATGGTGGAGAGTTTGGAATTGATTGATTACTTCTGTGGACAGGTGTCTTTTATACAGGTAACAAGCTAATATTAGGAGCACTCCCTTTAAGAGTGTGCTCCTAATCTCAGCTCGTTACTTGTATAAAAGACACCTGGGAGCCAGACATTTTTCTGATTGAGAGGGGGTCAAATACTTATTTCCCTCATTTACAATGCAAATCAATTTATAACATTTTTGACATGCGTTTTTCTGAATTTTTTTGTTGTTATTCTGTCTCTCACTGTTCAAATAAACCTACCATTAAAATTATAGACTGATAATTTCTTTGTCAGTGGGCAAACGTACAAAATCAGCAGGGGATCAATACTTTTTTCCCTCACTGTATGTCTGAAACAGGCTTGTACGAATTTGGAGAACTATGGAGGACTATCAACAGCATGCTGTTTACACGATTAGTGTATCGCTCTCTCTCCCCCTCTCTCTCTCCCCCTCTCTCTCTCTCTCTCCCTCCCCTCTCTCTCTCTCTCTCTCTCTCTCTCTCTCTCTCTCTCTCTCTCTCTCTCTCTCTCTCTCTCTCTCTCTCTCTCTCTCTCTCTCTCTCTATCTCTCTATCTCTCTATCTCTCTCAGATACACTCCCCAACCCTCTTGCCCCCACACATACTCTCTCACTCCCTTTTCGGAGTCTTACCTTCAACCGAGTGCTCTATCAACCTCCCATTCTCTCTCTGTCTCTCCCATTCTCTCTCTGTCTCTCCCATTCTCTCTCTGCCTCTCCCTGCCTCTCCCTGCCTCTCCCAGCCTCCCTCTGCCTCTCCCTGTCTCTCCCATTCTCTCTCTGCCTCTCCCTGCCTCTCCCTGCCTCTCTCTGCCTCTCCCAGCCTCTCTCTGCCTCTCCATGCCTCTCCCTGCCTCTCCCTGCCTCTCTCTGGCTCTTTCAGCATCTCTCTGGCTCTACCAGTCTCTCTCTGCCTCTCCCAGCCTCTCTCTGGCTCTCCCAGTCTCTCTCTGCCTCTCTCAGCCTCTGTCTGCCTCTCCCAGTCTCTCTCTGCCTCTCTCATTCTCTCTCTGCCTCTCCCATTCTCTCTCATACTCTCCCTTCCTCTTCTAGCCTCTCTCTGTCTCTCGCAGCCTCTCTCTGGCTCTCTGTTTGGATTTATGAGCGCGTACTTGACCACGTCTGAGCCCCTCAGATCCACCTTCACGTGTCAGGGAGGCAGATTGGCCTGGCAGCCTGGCAGGTGGGGCCCGTACCAAACCTACCGCTGCTGCTCACTTTTATTTAGACATAAAAAGTAATGAAACAGGGGACTGATGGGAGTGTTTAACTGCTAATCATGTGTCCCTTTGTCCTTATTAAAGCCTTGTTTGCATAACAGTCTGCACAAACACCCTCCCTCTTCCCACCCTCTCTCTCTCTCTCTCTCTCTCTAGCTCTCGCTCTCTCTAGCTCTCGCTCTCTCTCTCTCTCACCCTCTCTCTCTCTAGCTCTCGCTCTCTCTCTCTCTCTCTCTCTCTCTCTCTCTCTCTCCTAGCTCTCGCTCTCTCTCTCACCCTCTCTCTCTCTCTCTCTCTCTCTCTCTCTCTCTCTCTCTCTCTCTCTCTCTCTCTCTCTCTCTCTCTCTCTCTCTCTCTCTCTCTCTCGCTCTCTCCCTCTCTCCCTCTCTCCCTCTCTCTCTCTCAGTTCAATTTCAATTCAATTTAAGGGCTTTATTGGCATGGGAAACGTATGTTAACATTGCCAACGCAAGTGAAGTAGATAGTAAACAAAAGTGAAATAAACAATAAATATTAACAGTAAACATTACACTCATGAGTTCCAAAAGAATAAAGACATTTCAAATGTCATATTATGTATATATACAGTGTTGTAACAATGTGCAAATAGTTAAAGTACAAATGGGAAAATAAATCAACATAAATATTGGTTGTATTTACAATGGTGTTTGTTCTTCACTGGTTGTCCTTTTCTTGTGGCAACAGGTCACAAATCTTGCTGTTGTGATGGCACACTGTGGTTTTTCACCCAGTAGATAAGGGAGTTTATCAAAATTAGGTTTGTTTTCGAATTCTTTGTGGATCTCTGTAATCTGAGGGAAATATGTGTCTCTAATATGGTCATACATTTGGCAGGAGGTTAGGAAGTGCAGCTCAGTTTCCACCTCATTTTGTGGGCAGTGTGCACATAGCCTGTCTTCTCTTGAGAGCAAGGTCTGCCTTTCTCAATAGCAAGGCTATGCTCACTGAGTCTGTACATAGTCAAAGCTTTCCTTAGGTTTGGGTCAATCACAGTGGTCAGGTATTCTGCCACTGTGTACTCTCTGTTTAGGGCCAAATAGCATTCTAGTTTGCTCTGTTTTTTTGTTAATTCTTTCCAATGTGTCAAGTAATTCTCTTTTTGTTTTCTCATGATTTGGTTGGGTCTAATTGTGTTTTTGTTGTTGTCCTGGGGCTCTGTGGGGTCTGTTTTTGTTTGTGAACAGAGCCCCAGGACCAACTTACTTAGGGGACTCTTCTCCAAGTTCATGTCTCTGTAGGTGATGGATTGTTATGGAAGGTTTGGGAATCACTTCCTTTTAAGTGGTTATAGAATTTAACAGCTATTTTCTGGATTTTTATAATTAGCAAGTATCGGCTTAATTCTGCTCTGCATGCATTATTTGGTGTTTTTCGTTGTACACAGAGGATATTTTTGCAGAATTCTGCAGGCAGAGTCTCAATTTGATGTTTGTCCCATTTTGTGAATTATTGGTTGGTGAGCAGACCCCAGACTTCACAACCATAAAGGGCAATGGGTTCTGTAACTGCTTCAAGTATTTTTAGCCAGATCCTATTTGGTATTTCACATTTTATGTTCCTTTTGATGGCATAGAAGGCCCTCTCAGATCGTTCACAGCTTTGTGGAAGTTACCTGTGGCGCTGATGTTTAGGCCGAGGTATGTATCGTTTTTTGTGTGCTCTAGGGCAACGGTGTCTAGATGGAATTTGTATTTGTGGCCCTGGCAGCTGGAGCTTTTTTGGAACACCATTATTTTTGTCTTACTGAGATTTACTATCAGGGCCCAGGTCTGACAGAATCTGTGCAGAAGATCTAGGTGCTGCTGTAGGCCCTCCTTGGTTGGAGACAGAAGCACCAGATCATCAGCAAACAGTAGACACTAATTTTAGTACGCTGAGGCCGGGTGCTGCAGACTGTTCTAGTCTCCTCGCCAATTCGTTGCTATATATGTTGTTGAAGAGGGTGGGGCTTAAACTGCATCTCTCTCTCTCTCTCTCTCTCTCTCTCTCTCTCTCTCTCTCTCTCTCTCTCTCTCTCGCTCTCGCTCTCGCTCTCGCTCTCTCTCGGCTCTGATCTACCTCACTGTGCTGGGGAATGTGTGTGTGTGTCCAACTGTCCATGCTTGTGTTTGTGTGTGTGTGCGCGCGTGAGTGTGTGTGTGCTTGTGTGGACACTGTCAGCAAGTTCTCCACACAGATAACCTTGAGGGAGAGGCTATGTGCTTAGCTCTGATATAGAGTGCCAAGCCAAGCTGTGGCGTGTGTGTGTGTGTGTGTGTGTGTGTGTGTGTGTGTGTGTGTGTGTGTGTGTGTGTGTGTGTGTGTGTGTGTGTGTGTGTGTGTGTGTGTGTGTGTGTGTGTGTGTGTGTGTGTGTGTGTGTGCGTGTGTGTGTGTGTGCGTGTGTGCTTGCGTGTGTATGTGCGTGTGTGTGTGTGCGTGTGTGCCTTTTGCCACTTCCTCTAAATTAATCCCAAAGTTTTCATCTGGGGAAACAGCCAGGGCCCTCTAGGAGCAGGACACAAAACATTTATTGAAATAGGACAGACACACACAGATACACATACAGACAGATACACACAGATACACACAGATACACACACAGACACACAAACACACACAAACACACACAGACACACACAGACACACTCACACACAGACACACAAACACACAAAGACACACACAGACACACTCACACACAGACACACACAGACACACTCACACACAGACACACACGGGCACACACAGACACACTCACACACAGACACACACACACAGACACACATAGACACACATACACATACACACACACTCACACACAGACACTCACACACAGACACAGACACACACAGACACAATCACACACACTCACACACAGACACACACAGACACTCACACACACAGACACACACACTCACACACTCACACACAGACACTCACACACAGACACAGACACACACAGACACAATCACACACACTCACACACAGGCACACACAGACACTCACACACACAGACACACACACTCACACACAGACGCACACAGACACACTCACACACAGACACACACACAGACGAACACACTCACACACAAACACACACATGCACTCACAGACACACACACACACACACAGACACTCACACACACACACACCATGTCTCACATTCAGACTGAGTTACTAGTTAAAGAGCTGCGCTGTGTATCTAGTGTTTTGTGCGTGCCACAAGACTGTGTTAGCTCTCTGAGCTTAGGCCTATAGAGCTAATGCAAGTCTTCAGGTCTCAGTTACTCATCAAACAAGCATGTTTCTGAGCCACCTCCCCTATATATGAGCTACATTCTGTTTACAGTTTTTTACAATCACTTTGGCACTAATTTCAGAACCTTGACGTCATTTTTCAAAACTCTAGACACAAAACTCAAAACGGTCATCACTTGTAACACAGGCTGTCCAATGTTCAAAACATTGCATTGTGCATTCATATCTTTAAAGAAATCTTGCACTTGCACAATCATTGGTTCAAAAAACAAATTTATTTTGAAATACCAATGAAACGTTAATTTAGATCAACCACACACAAGCAACCGATAGTTTCACTGTGTCATTGTTCGTACGATCATTAAATATTGTAGTACAAAACAGGTGATACATGTTTCATTATGGTACTACATGTAAATACATCCCTGTAAAAGTACTGCAGTAGTAGAGAGAATACTACAGACACAGTGGAATCATTGAACAAAATCTGAAATATATTGATGAAAAACAATACAGTACTGTAAAACATCAAATGCAGTGTTCCTCAACGTGCTTGCTTGTACTGTAAAAAGCAAAACATAGGAGTGATTACTGTACTTCTACATTTTCATCAACTCTGTCTTGTGGTTTTGGCCACAGGTTCTCATCTACATCACAATGGATGTTTTCATTAGCCAAACATCTTGGAAAAAACCTTTGGCCATGGCGAATCCAGGCCTGACACTGGTCTGCCGTGATGTCATTGCATGCGTCATCCATGGCCTGGAGAAGAGTGACTTGTTCATGAGGGCGCCTATCATAAACCTTCCATCTCCATGTGGAGAAAAATTCCTCAATCGGGTTAAGGAAAGGAGAGTATGGGGGTAAAAACAGGTTGGTAAATTGTGCATGGGCCTGGAACCATGCTTGCACCATATGAGCATGGTGGAACCTGACATTATCCCACACAATGACATAGGTCACGCCACCAGCTCTACAGGCCTGATCGAGCTCATCAAGGAAGGTTACAAGGGGACCATAGAAACGGTGTCTGATAAAGACACATAGATAATGTAGTCTAATTGGTTCATGCTCCACGCTAATTGGTGACAATGAATCTCGTTACTTTGAAACTTTCATGATCTAAACATGGAATATTGTTTGTCTGTTTCCATACAACTATGCATTAAGAGCAATGCAACAGTTACTTATCATTTTGAGCAGTTGTATCAATTGATAGTTGGATAATTGTAATGAAATGAATAGACACTCATCTGAAATGTAATGTGTGAATTGCCTTTTGAAATAGTAGTACTTTGATGTTAAGTTGTGTCATATTGAACAGGTGACTTTTGTTAAATGAACAAATGATCTTAGTTGTATGTGTATTGTATCCAAGCAATTGAAAAAAGTGTTAGAGTTTTGAAAAATGTGCATTTTGATCATTGGTTGTGAGTTTTGTGTCTAGAGTTTTGAAAAATGACGTCAAGGTTCTGAAATTAGTGCCAAAGTGATTGTAAAAAACTGTAAAAGATGCTGTAGGATGAAGTTGCCACTATATGCTGATCTTGGGTCAGTTTGGCATTTTCCCCACTAATGGTTAATGTTAGGATTCGGGGAGGGGAAGCTAATTCTAGATCTTCACCCGGAGCATAATATAATCTCTTCCTTTAGATAGAATAGAAAGCATCTCCTCTTACACTTACCACAGTGTCCATAGTCCTGCAGATCTAATGACTTCACTACCCATAATGCAGCCTGATCACTTGAAAGATTTGGCATTATGTCCCTTTCTCTCTCTCTCTCTCTCTCTCTCTCTCTCTCTCTCTCTCTCTCTCTCTCTCTCTCTCTCTCTCTCTTCTCTCTCTCTCTCTCTCTCTCTCTCTCTCTTTCCATCTGTCTCTCTCTCTCTCTCCAGCTCTCCCTTCCTCCACCTCTCTCTCTCTCTCTCCATCGGTCTCTCTCCTCTCTCTCTCCAGCTCTCCCTTCCTCCCCCTCTCTCCATATCCTCCGTCTCTTTCTTTCCATCGTTATTTCTCTCCCTACTTCTCCCTCCTCTTTCCTCCTTCCTCTGTCTGTCTTTACCTTGCTGTTCCACTATGGTTTCCATACCCAGATCTCTCGGTGTGCTCTGTGCCATTTAAGTTAATGGACTCAGCCTGGAAATGTTGTCAAGTAAACAGCAGCTCATGAAATATGCAGTCAGCTCCTGTGTGTGCAGCCAACCATGCCCGGCCCAGCCGCGGTGGCTTCTGAACCAGCCAGCCAGTAACACACACACACACACACACACACACAAACACAAACACACACACACACACACACACATAGGCATGCACAAACACACACACACACACAAACACACACACTATCGAGACACATCCGTTACACCCCCAAAAAAAGCAGCCAGTTCTGCACTTTGCCTAAAACTAGGTGAAATAGAGCATCCTGACCGAGTAGACTGTAGTCTACTCCTAAGGATGAGTCAGTATGAGGTTTACATACTGGTCTATTTGCTGTATTCAATGACAGGTCTGCGTCTTGTATCTCTTTATATGAACCAGCGCACTCACCAACCCCTCCATCTTGTTCTTAGCCGGGGGGTGATCCTGTCCCCCCGAGCTACCTACTGTAGAGGTAATACCAGGAGCAGACCAGGGCAGAAAATAGTTGTATTTTGTAAGTTATTTGAAAATACCAACTTTTCAAATACTCGAGGTAGTCACATATACTTTATATATAGTTTACACTACAAGGTAACTATGTTCTTTGATATCAAATACAGGTCTCAGAAAAACGAATAATATTTGAAAGTATTTTGAATAACTTTCAGAAAACCAAGTAATATTTGAAGGTATTTTAATATATGCAAGTTATTTGAAAACAGAAATATATTTATTTAATGGCTTCCAAATATTTGATGAAGAACCAAAAACTACAACAGTTAGATGAATTAGTCTAAATATATGATCATAAGCACATGGTTTGGAGGGTTCTTAGATATGAATCTTAATAAAGCCTACAGCCTAAAATTAAATACGAGGGACATTAGAGTAGTTTGCAGCTTCAAAATGACTAACAAATATATTTGCATAATGAGTGAGACACACAGTAAAGTAATACAGTAACACTTCACATCAAGTTCTTATATACTGTATGTGTAGTATCTTTGTGATTATTACAGTAGCAACATTGTTGTTACATAGGACTTTGGAAATTATTTTTTAATTGCATAATAATGGAGTTATTATATAAGTGGAATAAGGAACAGTCACTATGTCTCTTGTGTACAGTAGTTACAAAAACGCTCAGATCATTGCTATGCAATTAAATACCAAAGTGTTATGTAACAATGTGCTAATAAAATGTTGCGCCACATTTCTTACAGTTTTATTACACTGGCACAATAACAGTTTCATGTTAAGTGTTACTGAGAATGCTAGTAGTAACAAACTATGGCTAGTAAGTGTCGAAAGGAGGTTGAAAATCACGTTAGTTCGTATTCAGAGTAAACTATCCCTTTAAGATGTTATAATATGACTTTGAAACAAGAACACTTACCCTCAGATTGACAAATAAGTTTGAAGTTGTTTTTGCTAGGCATCCAACTTGCTGTTTGCAATGTTTGCAAATGGCTTTAAATTACTCTGCAGTATTTTCAGGTATCATAAAATGTATTGCAGCTTTCATCCTTTTCAATGGCATGTTGAAAGAGCCATATGGTAGTTGAGCGTCACAACATATGTATACTTATCTGTACAAAATATAATTGGTTAATTGGTTTGACTTGGTTATGTACACCTGGGGCAATGGACATTCAGGAGAATGGACATTTACAAAATGTTCAGATATAAATGTATTGTGAAGATCAAATATGACTGTCAGCTAGATTATAATAGAATAGGAGATTGTGTGTGCTCTATTCAGTTCCAGATACAGCCGTGCCATTGGTTGAAAGCAGCCAATCCAATAGTTCCAGAAAAGTAGTCACTTTCTGAGATCTGTATTCAAATATTTGTAAAAAGTAGTTGCTTTCTCAGATCTGTATTCAAATAGTTTTGAAAAGTAGTCACGTTCTGAGATCTGTATTCAAATAGTTTTGAAAAGTAGTCACTTTTTGGGATCTGTATTCAAATAGTTTTGAAAAGTAGTCATTTTCTGGGATCTGTATTCAAATAGTTTTGAAAAGTAGTCATTTTTAGGAATCTGTATTCAAATAGTTGTAGTCGCCTCCAAAGTAACTATTTGTTCCCCTGGAAAAATCATTACTTTCCACAAAGCATAATTAAAGGTACAATATGCAGAAATCGCTACACCATCTGCTGGTTGCTAAAATTGTGAAATATCTTTACAATAACCCAAAATATTGTATTTTCAGCTGTTCGGAGCCGGTGTACAAAACCAAAAGTAAAATACGCAGAAACAAAACTTAAGAACGGTAAGAATAGAAATAGCCACATAGAACAGATCTACTTCTTCTTAGATTTGCTTTCAATGAGAATGACAGATCTATAACTCAAATGTCTATGTGAATTCTGTCGGGTCACCCAAAAAGTAACATCTTGCATCTTTAAAACTATAGTTATCTCAGGTCCGACCAGGAGCACACGCTAATATGCACTCACTCATGTAAAAACACACACATACAGTAGTACACACACACACACACACACACACACACACAACACACAACACACACACACAACACACAACACACACACACAGTATAAACTGAATTCCATTACAGTTGTCCTTGAGTCTGAATGCCACTAAAAGTGCAATATAAGTCCTCTTCTACAGTACATCATCATGCATTATTCAATAGAGTGGCTTTCATCCCAGTGCTTATTGCTTGGTAACTATGGCCTTGTGATATAGATGACCTCTCCTAGGGCTTCATGTCTATCTCTTCTAGCTCTACATCCTGGTGGTCCTCTGTAGCTCAGCTGGTAGAGCACGGCGCTTGTAACGCCAAGGTAGTGGGTTCGATCCCCGGGATGACCCATACACAAAAATGTATGCACGCATGACTGTAAGTTGCTTTGGATAAAAGCGTCTGCTAAATGGATTATTATTATTATTATTATTATTATTATTATTATATTATCCTGCTCACCCCTTTCACAACAACAGTATCCTGGTGCTCCTATAGTTCCTCTGTGTGTGTGTGTGTGTGTGTGTGTGTGTGTGTGTGTGTGTGTGTGTGTGTGTGTGTGTGTGTGTGTGTGTGGTTACATGAGTGTGATGACGTCATCTCCCAGTCCTGGCAGTAGAGTTAGTCAACTCAAAGGTCCCACATAATATGAGCAGCGGCGCATCCCTGATGCGGTTACCATGTCTGCCAGGGGAAAGGTATTATGGGAAGGTAGGGGAGCGAGGGTCGGTGAGAAGATTGGCGAGATGGCAGGCTATTTGGCGTTGCGAGCCCATTCATTTACGCAGAGCACTACGCTCTTTATTCCTTTCTATTCCCTCCAGTCACAAGAGTGCAAATTCAAAAAGGAGCCATCGCATATTTCATTTAGGCTGGAGTCGCTTCACTTTCTATCAGGTTGCTCTTTTTTTGAGAGGAAAAGAATAGGAGGGTGGAAGGAGGACAGACAGAAAATAGCAGTAAACGGCCAACTTGTTTAAAAATGTCACTGCTGTCAGCAAAACCACCTCACGGTCTTTCCACTTCAAATGACTCCGGTATCGAGGCAGATTTTATTTTTTATCTAGACCTGACATTATTATCATTTTATTATTTATATAAAGTGCCCTGTGGAGCCTTATTCACGGCAACTCAAGGACATTGTATATTCACAATATGAGAAAATGCAATGTGTTAGACAGTAGAGATAGAAATGGTCTCCTATCACCTATATTTACAACAACGTCTGTATTGAACCATTGAATCACAATAAAAGGCAGCCTGACATTTCGGATTCAGTTATAGTTTCCATTTCCAACTATTTTATTGAAGTCATTGTAACCTACTGTGATTTATAGACGGTACGTGCAAACAAACATTGTCCTGTGCTAGTTAACTATGGCCTTGAGGGTAGCTGTTTGCCGGTTGTTTCAATTGGGATTATTTGGTATTTGGTATTTTAGTAGGATCCCCATTAGCTGTTGCAAAAGCAGCAGCTACTCTTCCTGGGGTCCACACAAAACATGAAACATGACATAATACAGAACATTAATAGACAAGAACAGCTCAAGGACAGAACTACATCAATTTTAAAAAGGCACACGTAGCCTACATATAAATGCATATCAAGACACTAATAAAAGACCCATCATATCTGGCCCTGTGCCCTCTCTGAATCGTGGCATCGAATGCTTTAGCAGGATTATTTCTCTTCACAACTGGCTACGTGATTATTGCAGCTCAATGGGAGTAACTTTTGTTGACAATTTCGATGTTTTATAAGGAGGATGGGATCCACCCAAATCATTTGGGTTCCTGGATCCTTACACAGCATTATAAGGCTGCGTTGAGACAATGACTTACCAATGACCCAAGCCCAGCTCAGTTAATCCCTACCATTGTATTTGTATTTGTATTTATTATGGATCCCCATTAGCTGCTGCCAAGGCAGCACCTACTCTTCCTGGGGTCCAGCAAAATTAAGGCAGTTATACATTTTCAAATAATCACAATACATTCATAACATATTTCACAACATATTAAGTGTGTGCCCTCAGGCCTCTACTCTACTACCACATATCTATAACACAAAATCCATGTGTACATGTGTGTATAGGGCGTAAGTTATCCTGTGTTTGTATGCATGTGTCTATATTTGTGTTGCTTCACAGTCCCCGCTGTTCCATAAGGGGTATTTTTACCTGTTTTTTAAATCTGATTCTACTGCTTGCATCGGTTACCTGATGTGGAATAGAGTTCCATGTAGTCATGGCTCTATGTAGTACTGTGCGCCTCCCATAGTCTGTTCTGGACTTGGGGACTGTGATGAGACATCTGGTGGCATGTCTTGTGGGGTATGCATGGGTGTCCGGTACATTCAGCTTGTCGACACCTCTTACAAAAACAAGCAGTGATGAAGTCAATCTCTCTTCCACTCTGAGCCAGGAGAGACTGACATGCATGTCATTAATGTTAGTTCTCCATGTACTTTTAAGGGCCAGCCGTGCTGCCCTGTTCTGAGCCAACTGAAATTTACTCAAGTCCCTCTTTGTGGCACCTGACCACACTACTGAACAGTAGTCTAGGTGTGACAAAACTAGGGCCTGTAGGACATGCCTTGTTGAGAGTGTTGTTAAGAAGGCAGAGCAGCGCTTAATTATGAACTTACCTGGGCTCCCAGGTGGCGCAGTGGTCTAAGGCACTGCATCTCAGTGCTTGAGGTGTCACTACAGACCCCCTGGTTCGATTCCAGGCTGTATCACAACCGGCTGTGATTGGGAGTCCCATAGGGCGGTGCACAATTGGCCCAGCGTCTTCTGGGTTTGGCTGGTGTAGGCCGTCATTGTAAATAAGAATTTGTTCTTAACTGACTTGCCTAGTTAAATAAAGGTATAATAAATGAAATAAATACTTCTTAGCTACTGTTGTATCAATATTCTTTGACCATGACAGTCTACAATCCAGGGTTTCTCCAAGCAGTTTAGTCACCTCAATTTCCACATTATTCATTACGAGATGTTGTTGAGGTTTAGGGTTTAGTGAATGATTTGACCCAAATACAATGCTTTTAGTTTTGGAAATATTCAGGACTAACTTATTTCTTGCCACCCATTCCGAAACTAACTGCAGCTGTTTGTTAAGTGACGTGTATAGTATTGAGTCATCTGCATACATAGACACACTGGCTTTACAAAGTCAAAAGCCGCACTGAAGTCTAACAAAACAGCCCCCACAATTTTTTTATCATCAATTTCTCTCAGCCAATCATCAGTCATTTGTGTAAGTGCAGTGCTTGTTGAATGTCCTTCTCTATAAGCATGCTGAAAGTTTGTTTTCAATTTATTTACAGTAAAATAGCATTGTATCTGGTCAAACACCATTTACTAAAGACATGCCACTGGCTTTGAGTAAAGCCAGTGTGTCTATGTATGCGAATGACTCAACACTATACACGTCAGCTACTACAGCAACTGAAATGACTGCAACACTTAACAAAGAGCTGCAGTTAGTTTCAGAGTGGGTGGCAAGGAATAAGTTAGTCCTAAATATTTCTAAATCTAAAAGCATTGTATTTGGGACAAATCATTCACTAAACCCTAAACCTCAACTAAATCTTGTAATAAATAATGTGGAAATTGAGCAAGTTGAGGTGACTAAACGAATTGGAGTAACCCTGGATTGTAAATTGTCATGGTCAAAACATATTGATACAACAGCAGCTAAGATGGGGAGAAGTCTGTCCATAATAAAGCGCTACTCTACCTTCTTAACAGCACTATCAACAAGGTTCAGTCGTGTGGTCAGGTGCCACAAAAAGGGACTTAGAAAATTGCAATTGCCTCAGAACAGAGCAGCACAGCTGGCCCTTGGATGTACACAGAGAGCTAATATTAATATGCATGTCAGTCTCTCCTGGCTCAAAGTAGAGGAGAGATTGACTTCATCACTAATTGTATTTATGAGAGGTATTGACATGTTGAATGCACAAAGCTGTCTGTTTGAACTAGTGGCGCAGAGCTCAGACACCCATGCATACCCTACAAGACATGCCACAAGTCCAGAACATACTATGGGAGGCGCACAGTACTACATAGAGCCATGACTACATGGACCTCTATTTCACATCAAGTAACTGATGCAAGCAGTAAAATTAGATGTTAAAAAAAAGATATAAATACACCTAATGGAACAACAGGGACTGTGAAGCAACACAAACATAGGCACAGACACATGCATACACACACACGATAATGTACGCGCTATACACACACGTGCACATGGATTTTGTATTGTAGATATGTGGTAGTGGTGGAGTGTTGTAAAACCTGTGAATTGTATAACTGCCTTAATTTTGCTGGACCCCAGGAAGAGTAGCTGATGCCTTGGCAGCATCTAATGGGGATCCATAATAAATACAAATATATACAAATTAAAATACATACACACAGACTATTTAGGTCAAATAGGGGAGAAGCATTGTGCCGTGATGTTTTGCTTTATTTGTTTTTTGAAACCAGGTTTGCTGTTCATTTGAGCAATATGAGATGGAACAGAGTTCCATGCAATAACGGCTCTATATAATACTGTACGCTTTCTTGAATTTGATCTGGATTTGGGGACTGTGAAAAGCCCCCTGGTGGCATGTCTGGTGGGGTAAGTGTCTGTGTCAGAGCTGTGTGTACGTTGACTATGCAAACAAGTTGGGATTTTCAACACATTAATGTTTGTTATAGCAGGAGTTCATATAATTTAGCCTGGTCCCAGACCTGTTTGGAGTGTTTAGCCAAGTCATTTCCTTGCCAGAGAGCACAAACACATCCATAAGGGCTGTGTCAGGATAAACACTAACCTGGTTTCAGATCTGTTTGTACTGTATGTCAAAGAGCATGCTGTAAGAGATGGTTATAAACAGATCTGGGACCAGTGCTATTGTAGTGCTCACCCTGACACGGACTTAGCCCACTGAACACAATCTTCATTAACTACTGCTCCAGCCAGCCAGCCAACCTGTCTCCCTCTAACGTGGTGACGGGTGATTCACAGTCCAACTCCACCAAGCAAATGCATTAGCTGGCAAAAAGTAGCTGCCCCTCTCACTGCTTACTTTCCATAATAAAACCACAGCTCAGCATACCCTTGCCCTGCATGTAGATCATCAACCTGTCCTCATGTCAGCTCGTGTTAGTCACAACAACAGTGCAGAGCTGCCACAAAGCACAGTAGCACGATATCATGGTGGCTCTCAATAACAGGCAGAAGGACTGGGCTGCCATTATGGCTCGTTGTGTGCATGAAACAGGAAGCAGGGCCTCTTTGAGCCGACACGGTTCACAGTAGCACAATATCATGGTGATATATCGATAGGAGGCCAGAAGGACTGGGCGGCCATTACAGCTCGTTGTGTGTGAGCATGCCGCAGCTGTATTGAGGGGTGTGGTCAGTAAAGCATGAAGGGCCTCTATGGAATTACATGGCACCACTTTCTGTATGTCCTACATACCAACTGAGCTGCATGGTCCACAATCCACGCGCTGACATACACTGGCAGTACAGTTAACTTACTTACGTGTTACTACGCTAGCCCCAATAGATACTGTCTCGCACGCAAATGAATATGCATGCAGAACCGAAGACACATGCAGACTCACACACAGATGGCCTGTAAGACCACCCAGGATAACATTTACATTTACATTTTAGTCATTTAGCAGACGCTCTTATCCAGAGCGACTTACAGTTAGTGAATACATATATATATATATATATTTTTCATACTGGTCCCCCGTGG
The DNA here is from genome assembly GCF_020615455.1 of Coregonus clupeaformis. Classification (NCBI taxonomy): domain Eukaryota; kingdom Metazoa; phylum Chordata; class Actinopteri; order Salmoniformes; family Salmonidae; genus Coregonus; species Coregonus clupeaformis. Next base: position 5,056,272 of record NC_059224.1, on the reverse strand, counting down.
GAATTAAACCCACAACCCTGGCGTTGCAAACGCCATACTCTATCAACTGAGCTACATCCCTGCCGGCCATTCCCTCCCCTACCCTGGACAATGCTGGGCCAATTGTGCGCTGCCCATGTGTCTCCCGGTCGCGGCCGGCTGCGACAGAGCCTGGATTCGAACCAGGATCTCTAATGGCACAGCTAGCACTGCGATGCAGTGCTTTAGACCACTGCGCCACTCAGGAGACTACTGGCCATCAGCCAAACCCCTCCCCCACACAGATACCTGAGGAAATTGATATATCCCTAGTGAAGCCACACATGCCATTCCCTATCATGTCTCAATGCACACTCCATACACAGCATCTAAAAGTCAAGAACTTTGATGGGGTTGGGAGTTGATAGAAAAGGTGTGTATTCTCATAAACCAGGCAGCGCAGGTTCATCCCTCCCTCTCTCTCTCTCTCTCTCTCTCGCTCTCGCTCTCGCTCTCGCTCTCGCTCTCGCTCTCTCTCTGAAGTGATGACACTGGGCTCACCACATCACCTTGACAATGTTGCACTTGGTCACAGAGACGGTGGTGATGTCAGCAGGAGTGTACAGGGAAAACGAAGGGAGCGATCAGGGGATTTAGCTGTCACCGGCTGAATCCATTAGCCATTGGGTTTAGCCATGCCTTAAGTGAGAGGAGAGGGGGAGAGACGGAATGTAGACAGCGAGATAGAGAGAGAAGGTGGAAGGGTGAGAGAGGGAGAAAAAGAGAGAGAAGGTGGAAGGGAGAGAGAAGGTATAAGAGAGAAAAAAGAGAGTGAGTGATAGATAGAGAAAGTGAAAAGAAAGAGAAGAGAAAGAGAGTGGGGGTGACTGTGTGTTTGAGAGTAAGACGAAAATAAGGGCGAGAGAGAGAGAGAGAAAGATGGAGAGAGAGCGAGATCAAGAGAGAGAGAAAAAGGGAGAGATAGATATATATAGAGAGAGAGAGCGAGATAACATTTACATTATTTAGCTGACGCTCTTATCCAGAGCGACTTACAGTTAGTGCATACATTATTATTTTCATACTGGCCCCCCGTGGGAAACGAACCCACAACCCTGGCGTTGCAAACGCCATGCTCTATCAACTGAGCTACCTCCCTGCCTGCCATTCCCTCCCCTACCCTGGGCCAATTGTGCGCCGCCCCATTGGTCTCCCGGTTGCGGCCTGCTACAGCAGAGCCTGGATTCGAACCAGGATCTCTAGTGGCACAGCTAGCACTGCGATGCAGTGCCTTAGACCACTGCGCCACTCGAGAGTGGGCGAGATAGAGAGATTAAGAGAGAGAGAAAGAGGGAGAGGGAGAGAGATAGCGAGATAAAGAGTTAGAGAAAGGGATATATATATATATATATATATATATATATATATATAAGAGAGAGAGAGAGAGAGAGAGAGAGAGAGAGATAAAGAGAGATAGAGAGAGAGATAAAGAGTGAGAGAGAGAGAGAGATAGAGAGAGAGAGAGAGAGAGAGAGAGAGAACAGAACAGTCTCTTTCTTTCCTCATCACAGTGCATTGTGGCTCGGGGAGCGTTGTTCATCATGGTGGAAATGTAAATTGCAGTGTCATGCTGATCAATCCTGTGGGGTTGCTGAGCCTCGGCTCTGTCAAGGCCAGTCACACAACACCCCCACTGTTACAGCCAGCAAGCCTTGTTCCTCTGAGCTGTGTCTGTCCTTCTCTGGGAGTTTGGCTCTGTTGCTCAGCTCCCCTGGCGTCTGTCTGTCTATGTGGGTCCGTTTGGTGTCTGTCTGTTTGTCCGTCCATCCATCAATCTTTCTGTCCGTTTGACAAGCTCTCTTTCTCTCTCTGTCCCCACAGGAGCCAGGCCAAACACATGAGGTAAGCTGGACAGACAGGAGGAAGCCGGAGGAAGACGTGACACGTATAGACCAGGGGCAACCAGCAAGGGGCTAGGAGTGGAACGATAACCGACACCTTCACGAAAGCGAGAGGTGGAGCCCTCAGCAGGACAGGGCAGGAACAACAGCAAGGGGCGTTGGTCTGTGAAAGTCATGCTCTAGCACAAGGAGAGGGGGCTGATCCTCACCAGAGATACACTCGTCTCCCCAAAAAACCCTCCTCTCTCTCACCACCTCCCTCCCACTGCCCCTGCACTGCGGTGCCAGTGAGGATGCCCAGGCGGCTATTGTGACGGGGTCGCGACGGTGTGTGTAGGCAGGCAGGCTGAGCTACGATGCGGCCCTGGGCGGGCTCCTGGCGCTGGGTCACCCTGGTACTGCTGGCGTGGGGCACGCTGCTCTTCTACATCGGGGGCCACCTGGTGAGGGACAGTGAGCACCCAGAGAGGTCCAGCAGAGAGCTATCCAAGATCCTGGCCAAGCTGGAGCGCCTCAAGCAGCAGAACGAGGACCTGCGACGCATGGCTGAGTCCCTCAGGTAACTAACTACCTGAAGGGAGATGTGTGTGGAGTGGGGTAGATGTGTCCAATTGCTTTGGAACACACATGCACGCACACACACCCACTTCAGACAGCTGGTCTCTGATTAAATCCCTTGCTTTTGTAATTATTCAGAATTGGCTGGAAAACAAAGGTAGGATTCATGGCACCAAAATATGTCCAGCTTTCAGACAGGCACTGTCCAGATGGGTCTCAGTCAGAGACAGTGCTGCGCGTGTGTCTGTTGTTGCTGGACACATGGAGCCATTGCTCTGGGACCAGTCGGTCTAATTTGTTAGAGTAGTAGGGTTGTTCCACCAAATCAGTGCCTTTTGCGTCTGCACCTTTAATATTTTAAGAAGAAATTGTGCACTTTAAAAGCCTGTTATAATAAATGGAAGGGCCCTTTAATATAGACCACATGGAGAATTTAATACATCTGATTTTTACTATGAATAATGACTTGCTAAATTGACAAAATTATGCATTTTGACATGTCCTTCTGTCAACCCTGTGTCATTTCTAGGAAGATATTAACCCACTTAATCCCAAAATCTCTCCATGTTTCATCATCATTGTAAAGCCCTAGTTAATGTGTTGCTTTGACAAAGTCATCTCTGAAGATGATTATTTATTTCATGTGAACAGTGATTCATTTACATCTGTCCCTCAGTTTAAGGTCAACCCTGTCACATGAACTGAACTCTCGTTTTAATATGGTGAAACTATTCCTTTTTAAAATATTTTTTTCTAAAGAAACATCTAATCGTCATATCATAGTATAAAAGCAGGTGAGCTGGTTCTACTCTTTTTTTTGCCAATGTTTTGTGGTGGAAAACTGAGCAGGTCAAGCATACCACTTCAACCCTGTTAACCATATACAGTATAGACAGCAGTGGAGGCTGGTGAGGGGAGGACGTCTCATAACAATGGCTGGAATGGAATGGCATCAAAGACATGGAAGCTACAGTATGTGTTTGATGTATTTGATACCATTCCACTTATTCCACTCCAGCCATTACCATGAGCCCTTCCTCCCCAATTAAGGTGCCACCAACCTCTTGTGATAGACAGCTAAAAAGGTTTTAACAATTTCATTTATTTATTTTTTGCTTGCATTCAATTGCCCCTCCCTGTTGCACACAACAAGCTTCCATTCCTCCTGTCACAATAAATCATCATCCCTGTTATGGTCAACCCTGTTACGGTCAACCCTGTTACTTACTATAAAAATGTTTTTATTTAACCATCTTGAGATGGGAAAACTAGTTTTTTTTAAATGAAATTGAACATGTGCTCTTTATGACAGAATGTTAAAATGGGGTGAAATCCAAAGTTTTGTGGCAAAGTTACACTTCTCAAAAGTCACCGATTTGGTGGAAGACCCAGTAGAGGAGCAGTGCTACCATATAGTGTCATAATGGTACTGCCTTGCTGCCTTGTTGTCTTGCTGCCTTGTTGTCTTGCTGCCTTGTTGTCTTGCTGCCATGTTGTCTTGCTGCCCTGCTGTCTTGCTGCCTTGTTGTCTTGCTGCCTTGTTGTCTTGCTGCCTTGTTGTCTTGCTGCCTTGTGATCTTGCTGCCTTGTTGTCTTGCTGCCTTGTTATCTTGCTGCCTTGTTGTCTTGCTGCCCTGCTGTCTTGCTGCCCTGTTGTCTTGCTGCCTTGTTGTCTTGCTGCCTTGTTGTCTTGCTGCCCTGTTGTCTTGCTGCCTTGTTGTCTTGCTGCCTTGTTGTCTTGCTGCCCTGCTGTCTTGCTGCCATGTTGTCTTGCTGCCCTTTTGTCTTGCTGCCTTGTTGTCTTGCTGCCCTGTTGTCTTGCTGCCTTGTTGTCTTGCTGCCTTGATGTCTTGCTGCCATGTTGTCTTGCTGCCCTGTTGTCTTGCTGCCATGTTGTCTTGCTGCCCTGTTGTCTTGCTGCCTTGTTGTCTTGCTGCCTTGTTGTCTTGCTGCCTTATTGTCTTGCTGCCATGTTGTCTTGCTGCCCTGTTGTCTTGCTGCCTTATTGTCTTGCTGCCATGTTGTCTTGCTGCCCTGTTGTCTTGCTGCCTTGTTGTCTTGCTGCCTTGTTGTCTTGCTGCCCAGTTGTCTTGCTGCCTTGTTGTCTTGCTGCCTTGTTGTCTTGCTGCCCTGCTGCCTTGTGTCTCTGTCTGTGTGTGCGTGTGTGCGCGCGTGCGTGCGTGTGTGCACGTGTGTGTGTGTGTGCGTGTATGTGTGTGTGCATGCGTGAATATGATAATGTGACTGTGAAGTGAATGACATGGCACACAACAAGAATCAGAATCACCTTTATTACATCATTACATTATTACAAATACATTTGCATGTAAAGAATTGTTACTCAGTGAAATGCTGCTACCACAATAAACAGAACACAGATGATAAACAGGATGTACAGACTAAATGTATAGACACAGAATGTAGACAAACACACATAGTATGTACACTATGAGTAATGTACAGTAGTCGGCCTGAGGAGGAAGGCAGCCATTGACACAATATCTCACGCCTTCGCTCCATGAACTCCCACACTCAGCATCCCCCTCCCTGATTTGAGTGACAGGCCAACAGCCCACCCACCACCAGTCACCCAGCAGCACTAATGATGGGGTGAATACAGGGTTGGCGTGGCGATCTGCCTCTGGGCTCCGCCCTCTCCACAGCTGTCAATCACCTGGAGATGATGACACACGTAGGCCAGATGGCGTGACGGGCGAAAGAGAGATAGATAGAGAGAGAGAGTGTGTGTATGTGTGTGTGTGTGTGTGTGTGTGTGTGTGTGTGTGTGTGTGTGTGTGTGTGTGTGTGTGTGTGTGTGTGTGTGTGTGTGTGTGTGTGTGTGTGTGTGTGTGTGTGTGTGTGTGTGTGTGTGTGTGTGTGTGTGTGTATGTGTGTGTGTATGTGTGTGTATGTGTGTGTGACAGCTGGCCTGAGGGATAAGGGCCTGATCGATCCCCAGGCATGTGGATGGAGCGATGGAGGGAGGGAATGAGAAAGGGAGGGAGGTGAGGGATGATGGACGAGGTGAGGTCTGCACCGTGCAGAGATTTAAGGGGTGGATTGTTAAAGAGAGAGGGGGGAGAGCAGTGGAGGCCACCATGATAGGGGGTTTTAGACTGGGTTTCTGTAAAAGCACTTTGTGACATCTGCTGGTGTAAAAAGTGCTTTATAAATACATTTGATTGATTGATTGATTTATTGATAGGGGGTTAACATGGGCAGAAGGGAAAAATAGTGCAAGGAATGACATACAGTATATAGACAAATTGGAATGGAAAGCGATTGATTCACACACACACACACACACACACAATAAGAAAGAACTGAATGGTTTCATTGGTTTTTCTCCACAGTGTCTATTGAATGTTATCTGTCCATTAGACGGTCTCCTCCCAGTGATGTGGACCTAATGGAGTCCAGT